>NC_136964.1:11869095-11916595 GCF_032717465.1 Coenobita brevimanus
GCCATCACCAGCACGTCAGGGGTAAATCTGCTAGACGTGGACCCGGGAACCTCCACCAACAGGACTGTCTACACATTCGTTGGTGATCCGAAATCCGTGGTGGAGGGGGCCCTGGCGGCGGCGAGGGTGGCATTGCAGAGGATAGACATGACCAAGCATAAAGGTGAGGGGGAGCCTGGTGGTTCAGTGGACTAAGGTGCTTATATCCAAGTTTGTGATTGAAGGAGAGAGAGAGAGAGAGAATTTTGTGTGTGTGTGTGTGTGTGTGTGTGTGTGTGTGTGTGTGTGTGTGTGTGTGTGTGTGTGTGTGTAAGAGAGAGAGAGAGAGAGAGAGAGAATTTTGTGTGTGTGTGTGTGTGTGTGTGTGTGTGAGAGAGAGAGAGAGAGAGAGAGAGAGAGAGAGAGAGAGAGAGAGAGAGAGAATTGTGTGTGTGTGTGTGTGTGTGTGTGTGTGTATGTGAGAGAGAGAGAGAGAGAGAGAGAGAGAGGGGTGGCAACAAACACCGCGTCTTCCTCAAATGGCCAGTGGAATAAATTATGGTACCAGATGACCTTGCCAATGTAGCAGGCCGCCTTCATGTGGTGGCACAGGCTGGACAGGGAGGGGTAGCTGCCTGGTTATATATCCTTCACTGCCCTGCCTAGCCCATGAAAGGAGGATGGTGGGATGAGGAAGAGGGTAATATGGGTATAGTCCACAGGGTTAAGATAGTCTGAGGCTACTACTACTATTACTATTACTACTACTACTGATGCTACTACTACCGTACTACTACTACTACTACTGCCACCATCACCACCACCATCTCCACTACTATTACACTCATTATTTTCCTCCTCTCCATCATCATCAATATCATCATCGTGCACGGGGATCCAATCTATGTTCAGAGCCTTAAAAACAGTGACTTGGCAATGTGATAATGCCTCAGACCAAGGTCATTCATTAATATTAATATCTCCAGGCTGTGACTCTTTAACCTGTTTATCTATCAAGCAATTCCTATCTGTCTCTATTTTATCTTTCAGTCTATTTACTCCTCTTTGTCTATAATGTGTAATAAGCAAAATAAATCGCTAAGGAAATGGTGTTAGGGAGCCTCCTCAACCGAAGATAATATGTGACCTAATAAACAAGAGTGTGCTCAGCCTTTGATTTCTTCTTCCTTGGATAAAAATAAGTAAATAAATATCTTCCTCCCACAGGCACCCACCCTCGCATGGGGGCGCTCGACGTGTGTCCCTTCATACCAGTCAGTGGAGTGGCCTTGAGGCGTCTTCAGCCTTTGGTTCTTTCTTCCCTGCATTAAAACAACACTAATATCTACCACAGGCACCCACCCTCGCATGGGGGCGCTCGATGTGTGTCCCTTCATACCAGTCAGTGGGGTGGCAGTGAGGCTAGTGTTCAGCCTTTGGTTCCTTCTTCCTTGCATTAAACAACATATCTTCCACAGGCACCCACCCTCGCATGGGGGCGCTCGACGTGTGTCCCTTTATACCAGTCAGCGGGGTGTCGGTGGCGGAGTGCATAGACGTGGCAAAGGATTTCGGACACAGACTGGCAAAAGAACTGCGCATCCCCGTCTACCTCTACGGCGCAGCAGCCAACCGCAACTACCGCAAGACCATGCCGCAGATCAGGGCAGGGGAGTATGAAGGACTGAAGGAGAAGGTGTGTGTGTGTGTGTGTGTTGCATGCCCGCAGTTAGGAGGGAGTAAATCAACCATACATTTTAGAGGCACGGTACGCGTCCTCCACATTCACCTCCTCTCACGCCCACACAGCTAAAACAAGACGAGTGGGCGCCTGATTTTGGTCCAGCCGAATTCGTACCAGGTTGGGGCGCTACGGTGACGGGAGTGAGAAAGTTCCTGATAGCATATAACATCAACCTTCTGTCTACCAAGGAGCAAGCACACAGGTGGGTTGATTCGCTGACAGGTGTGGCTAATGATAGATAGATAGATAGATAGATAGATACAGAGATAGACTGATAGATAATGTAACTCGTCCTCCACTAGGATCGCCCTCAACCTCAGAGAGCAAGGTCGAGCGCCAGACTCTCCCGGTAGACTGAAGTGCTGTCAGGCGATTGGATGGTACCTTCATGAGAAAGACCTGGCCCAGATCAGCATCAACCTTACTGACTACGAGGTGACGCCCATGCATGTGGCCTACGAGGAGGTGAGCGTGTGTGTGTGTGTGTGTGTGTGTGTTCAGGATCAACGTTACTGACTACGAGGTGACGCCCATGCATGTGGTCTACGAGGAGGTGAGCAGCGGTGTGTGTGTGTGTGTGTGTGTGTGTGTGTGTGTGTGTGTGTGTGTGTGTTTTACCTCTGACAGAAAGGGTAAACAGCCTTGTAGCAAGTACCTGCAGTGGATCTAGTGTGTTGTGGCTGAATCGGTAGAGAGCCTTGGCACGTATTCAATATGGACGGTGGGTGTTAGCGCCGAAGTGGTGACATGTGGAGGTGTATGGTATGTAGGAGGACATCTGGGCCTTGGGAACAGGTTGTGGAGTCTATGCCCAGAGTCAGACCAAATATAAAGTTGAGGGTAATGACTGATCGCAGGTAACTCATTTTCCAGGCTAAGAGGGACGCAAAGGAGTGGAAGACATCAGTGACAGGCAGTGAAGTGGCCGGATCTGCAAGTACTACGTAACGCCTGATCGCAATTAACTCATTTTCAGGCTAAGCGGGACTCATAGTTAAAGACAGCAGTGACGGGCAATGAAATAGTTTGATTTGCAAGAAGGTACGTAACGCCTGATCGCAATTAACTCATTTTGCAGGCCAAGAAAGACGCAGAGGAGCTGAAGGTAGCAGTGACGGACAGTGAAGTGGCCGAATCTGCTAGTACGTAACGCCTGATCGCAATTAATTCGTTTTGCAGGCCAAGAAAGACGCAGAGGAGTTGAGGATAGCAGTAACGGGCAGCGAAGTGGTGGGGTTAGTGCCCCTCGCAGCTCTACTCCAGGCGGCGGACTACTACATGCAGAAGGAAGATTTATTTTTGCTGGAAGAGGAACAGAAAATACACCTCTCCATCAACAGGCTGGGACTCAATGCTCTCTCGCCCTTCAATCCTAAGTGAGTACGTGTGTGTGTGTGTGTGTGTGTGTGTGTGTGTGTGTGTGTTTGTCGTGAGGTCGTGACGGAGGATAATCTAGTAAGGAAGGTAAACAGTAAGTACAATCGTGTGGGTATATCATCACTGGTAAATAAGGAAGGTAGAACTCCTGTATATTCCACTGCTCCTTTACTTTCAATCGCTTTATTTTCCACTGCTTCCAGGGAGCGCATCATAGAGTACAGCGTGGGCGTGGGTGGTGCGGGGGCGGGGCCGTTGGGGCGTGGCAGTGTGGAGGACCTGGTAAGGGGCGTGGCGGCAAGAACACCTGCACCGGGGGGCGGGTCCGTGGCTGCTGCTGTGGCCGCGCTAGTAAGTTGGCTCTCTTTTGTTTTTATTTTCCTTTTATTTTCCTTTATTTTTTCTTGGGAGTATCAATGGAACTGTCTCCCTCTGTCTGTATGTCCTACTTCCTATGACCTCCAGTCTTTCAAACGCAGTGTATCCAGGCTTCTCGAAATGAATGGATCTTGAATTTGGCTTTCTTTTGTATTTTTTATCTTGGACGGAACTGTAACTGTGGGCTCCAAGTCTTTGGTTCCTTCTTCCCAGCACTAAAAAAAAACCTTGCGCACTCCTGTCCTTTGGTTCCTTCTTCCTTGCATAAAATAAAAATACTGGCTCCTGTGCTCTGCCATTCACGTCGCCATAACTCAGGCCTTTGAGCTTGTGGCAGGATATTTAGCCATTATCCTTAGTAAACAGCGATAACTTATACCCGCGCCTTATAGCAGTACCCACTAAATCAGCTATACCTTATACCCATCTGTCTATATTACTGTATCTATATAACTCCATTTAAAGGTGAAATATAACCAAAATGAGACAATATTTAAATTTTGGCGCCAGGGAGCAGCACTGGGCGCCATGGTGGGTCAGATGACGTACGGCAAGCGTCAGTGGGAGTCCCTTGATGCCAGCATGAGGCGACTTATTCCACCGCTACACAACGCTGCCACATCACTCATCCCCGCCATTGATGCCGACACGGCCGCTTTTAACGCGTTTATGGTGAGAGAGAGAGAGAGAGAGAGAGAGAGAGAGACCATCACCAAACCCACAAAAAGTAATAATAATAATAATGATAAAAATAATAATAATAATAATAATAATAATACGTACCACCACCACTACTACTACTACCACCACCACCACCACAGCCACCACTACCACATCTCTCTACCACAGGAGGCATCAAAACTACCACAAGGAACGAGCGAAGAGAAGAGGAAGCGAGATGCAGCTATGAAAAATGCCACGAGGGGAATCATACAGGTGCCTCTGTCTCTGCTGGATATTATAGACCAGACGTGGGAGCCACTGACTGAGATGGCTGGTGTTGGTAATATTAACTGCAGGTCTGACATGCAGGTGAGGGAAGAGGAGGAGGAGGAGGGGGAGGATGGTGATGAAGATGATGATGAGGAGGAGGAGGAGGAGAAGGAGGAGGAGGAGGAGGATGGTGACGATGATGGTGATGAAGATGATGATGATGATGAGGATGAGGAGGAGGATGGTGATGATGATGATGATGATAAGGAGGAGGAGGATGGTGACGATGATCATGATGATGATGATGAGGAGGATGGTGACGATGATGATGATGATGAGGAGGATGGTGACGATGATGAGGAGGAGGAGAATAAAAATAATAACTATTAGTAGTAGTAGTAACAATATAGTTGTAGCAGTAGTAGTTGTATTAATAGCAGTAGTAGTAGTAGTAGTAATAATAATAATAATAATAATAATAATAATAATAATAAATCCTGCAGGTGGGGGCCAGGTGTCTCGAGGCTGCGGCGTGGGGAGCATATTACAACGTGCTGATTAACTTGGATACCATTGACGACGAGGGCGAGAGGACGCAGTACCGAACCAGAGCTGAGGATTTGGTGGGGAGGGCAGGGAAAGGGTGTCGGGCGGTGCTGGAGGCCGTAGAAAGGAGGAAGAAATGATGATGATGATGATGAGGAGGAGGAGGAGGAAAGGTGAGGGTTTAAAGTGATGATGATGATGATGATGATGATGATGATGACACGGAAGAGAGGTGGGGAATGTGATGACAATGAACAGGCTGAAGGGAGATGATGATGATGATGATAATAACGATGATAAGGAGGAGGAGGAGGAGGAAGAGAAGGAAGAAGAAGAGTTAGAATAAGAGGCACTTCATGGTGGTGGTGATCAATTAAGGTGTTTTAGGTTGGACGAATTTCTCACATATTTCTAGACTCTCTCTCTCTCTCTCTCTCTCTCTCTCTCTCTCTCTCTCTCTCGTAACAACACACTAACGTAATTATAATCTAACATATATTTTTTGTAACACTGCAATCCATAACAGTTTGGATACGAGGCTTGGTTGGGATTTACTGCTTACCTAATGCCACTCAGGGGCGAGGGAGGCTGGTCAGGTAGTCTTAAATATCGGGAATTAGAAGCCTAGCCCTGGGACCCTACGCTTCTGTAATAAAAAAGGAAAGACAATATGGTGAAGGATGAATGGATGTCTGTATGACCCAAATCTCGTCGATTAAGGAAGTACCCCTAACACCTTTTCCTAAGCGATTTATTTTCGTTAATATACCGTATTGTCCTCTTCTGTTATATAAATCCTTCCAATATGTCCATACTCTATGTTAATAACGTACAAAAGGATATTAACCAGCCATATACCAAAATAAACAGCCAATGAAAAGGTGTTAGGGAGCCTCCTTTCTCGGGCCTATGTCTATGATGTAGGTCTACTGCAAAACCACTCTCCCCACAGGAAGAGTGACAGCCAGAATTAGCCCTTCCTATGCTAGCAAAGTACGAAAGGAGGAGTGTTTGTATACAGAAAATGCCTATGTCTATGTCAGGGGGAGAGTGACACCTAAAATCATTCCTTGCTCATGCTGGTGAAGTACAGAAGGGAAAGGGGTGTTTGTTGTAAGAACTGCATGTGAATGAGGAAGTGTTTTGTGTGTGTGTGTGTGTGTGTGTGTGTGTGTGTGTGTGTGTGTGTGTGTGTGTGTGTGTGTGTGTGTGTGGAGCCTATTTCCTAACACACTAACACCTAATCTGTTAAGTTAGATTAAGTCAGCATCCAGAATAGATTTAAAATATTCTTAACTACATCACCTTCACTATGCATTAAGCTCAATAAAGTATATGTAATAAGCTCAATAAAGTACTATTTTATTCGGTTTTTATTTCTGACTATCCATTAAAATCCTTCAGCCATACAGTATTCTTCATGCACCACCAAACATACACCCATCAGAAACTACCCTACCTGGAGAGACACGAGTACACCTAGCCAGACTGTGAGGAGGCCCCTTCCCTACTACAATACCAACACAAAATACTCCACTACACTTCTTAAATCACCAGACATACACCCCCAAAACACCATCCTACCTGGAGAGACACGAGTACACCTAGCCAGACTGTGAGAATGCTCCTTCCCTTCTACAATACCGACACAAAATCCTCCACTCCACTACACTACACTTCTTGAACCACCAGACATACACCCCAGACACGTTTCTCTACCTAGAGAGACACGAGTATGCCTACCCAGATGATGCCAACCTTTCCTCCCTACACCAGCACAAAATACTCCACTACACTTCACGCCTCACCATCAGACATACACCCTTCACAAACCGCCCTACCTGGAGAGACACCAATACACCTAGTCAGCCTGCGATGTGGTCTTTTCCATGCCAACCCAAGATACAACTCACATACAGTTCATTTTGCCCACACTAATCCTGCTCCCCATACCACAACTTTATCAGATATTTATCCAGTGCCAATGTACTTCCCTCAGCTCAATGGCAGAATAAAACACACACACACACACACACACACACACACACACACACTCACAATCATTCAATGAAGGCTTTATGTCCAAATCATTGTATGGTTCAAACTGCAAATGTACTAAATCTCCTTGGTTACTAGTCAATCTCTTTTCATCTGAAGGAGCTACAATGCAGTGCCGTGGTTATGTAAATTTCAACGAGCTGTAACTATGGGTAGAAATGAGTCCCCTTGATTACTAGCTAAATCAAACCTCCAATGAAAAGAAGTGAGTCTCCTTGGTTATTAGCTCAATCAACTACAATTAAAAGAGAGTCTCCTTGGTTACTAGTCAAAGCAAACCTCCAGTTATGAGAAGCAAGTCTCCTTGGTTACTAGTCAAATCAACCTGCAATTATGAGAAGTGAATCTCCTTGGTTATTAGCTAAATCAACTCTCAAACTTCTAAAAATCTCCAATTTTCAATACAGTAAACCCTCGATATAACGAACTCCGGTATTGCAAATTTTGGATATAGTGAACTTCCTCCCTACCCTGACGTATGGAAGCGAGGCGTGGACCTTGCAAGAGGGGAACAAGTCAAGAGTGAGAGCAGTGGAAATGAGTTACTTGAGAGGAGCATGTGGAGTGACGTGGAGGGACAGGTTGACGAATGAAGAAGTGAAGGAACGTTGTGGGGTAGATGTGGATGTGGTTGAAAAGATTAGGAGAAATACACTGAGGTGGTTTGGACATGTGGAGAGAATGGAGAATGAAAGACTGACTAAGAGGGTGTATGTAGGTGAGGTGGAGGGAGGGAGAGGGAGGGGTAGACCGAGGATGAGGTGGAGGGATGGAGTTGAGAGGTATATGAGGGAGGGGGGGGTGAGTTGGGGGGAGGGGAGTCAAATGGTGGGTGACAGAGTGACTTGGAGGCGTTTTGTCTGCGGCCACCCTTTGCGGGATTAGGGCGTCGGGCTATAGATAGATAGATAGATAGAACTTCCTCCAGATTTTGCAAACAAAGGTTGCTAAATAAGGGGGAAGTCTGCAAATCAGTCCACGGTGACAACAGCATCCCTTCCTGGCACAGTAAGTGTACTTCAACAGCATCCTTCCTGGCACAGTAAGTGTACTTCAACAGCATCCCTTCCTGGCACAGTAAGTGTACTTCAACAGCATCCTTCCTGGCACAGTAAGTGTACTTCAACAGCATCCCTTCCTGGCACAGTAAGTGTACTTCAACAGCATCCCTTCCTGGCACAGTAAGTATACTTCAACAGCATCCTTCCTGGCACAGTAAGTGTACTTCAACAGCATCCCTTCCTGGCACAGTAAGTGTACTTCAACAGCATCCCTTCCTGGCACAGTAAGTATACTTCAACAGCATCCTTCCTGGCACAGTAAGTGTACTTCAACAGCATCCCTTCCTGGCACAGTAAGTGTACTTCAACAGCATCCCTTCCTGGCACAGTAAGTGTACTTCAACAGCATCCCTTCCTGGCACAGTAAATGTACTTCAACAACATCCCTTCCTGGCACAGTAAGTGTACTGTAACAGTACTACCTTATACAGTCTTCTTATTATAGGTATTGTACGGTATTTATATGTACAACTTCATACAGTATTGTATTTACATGTACAACTTCATAAACCATTGAATTCTCCATGTAAAACTTCATAGAGTTAGTTTAGGTTACGTTTGAGCACATAGGACTGATCGACTCCAATCATATAGCGAACTGAGTTCGGTAATCGCTCAGATAATACCGACCCTCAGATATACCGCATTATCGGCTATAGCGATCCACTCCTCCCCCCAGTTAGCTCGTTATATCAAGGGTTTACTGAATATACTTTTCACACAATAGGAGGGTGCTGCTATATGTCCTCACACAATCAATGTACCCGTATATACAGTAATGTATTTGAAGACACTCTGTTGATCTATCTATAGCCAAATGCCATAATTCTGTAAGGGATGGCCATTTGTCTTTGATTTAGTTGTTTTATGGGGAGGGGCACTAACCCTCTGCCAACCCACTTGTTGACAATTAAGAGACACGTATGGGTTAATTATATGGTTTCCACCCGGCACTGTAAATGATTTCCTGGCTTACAGGAAACCATTAGGCTTGTCACTCAGTATAAAGCCACCTCAAAAGGAAAGAAGAATAAAAAGCGACAGGAAAGATGGGAGAAATAGGAAGAATGGAGGACAGACACAGAAAAAGAATGATAAAGGTGAAGGAAGATGTAGGCAGCACTACATCAAGTGAGTGATTGATGGGAAAAATAGGAAGAGAGGAGGATAGACAAAGAAAAAGAACGATACAGGTGAAGGTAGAAGTAGGCAGCACTACATCAAATGAGTGGATGATTGTCGCAACCACCTAGAACCAGAATAATAATAATAATAAAATCAACCTGTACATATTTACCGAACCCACCACCCTTCCATTCAGTACCATCATCATCATCTCAACTCTCTGGATTAGGGATGAGGTTGGGTCCAGAGAGGAAGGAAAAAAAGATTATGACAGGGGGAGAACAAATCAACATCAAGTCCAATCAAATGGGCCACACACTCATTCATCCACCATTCAAGCCACTGGAATCCCACCTGCATGTAAAATATAACTGTCTCTTATTTAATTCATTTTTAAGGTACTGTGTGTCTACTTCAACTATGAGGAGAAATAATATACCATAATATTCATGCTAGTCTACCATCTAAATCTACCAATATACCTCTCCAGATGGTATAGTAGGTATATTAAGCTATAAATCTACCATCTAAATCTACAAATATACTGCTTCAATGCTAAAAACCTACATTAACATCAAAATACAGGACTTTAAAGAGAATGAGTGACTGACTAGGAATGCATGAGAGGGAGAGAGAGAGAGAGAGAGAGAGAGAGAGAGAGAGAGTGAGAGTGAAAGAAACCATCACTCACCATTCAAGCCCCTGGAGAGACAAAATATTAATAAAACCCAGTATTTGTGTAGCCTATTTATCTATCTATCTATCTATCCATTCATCTATTTATCTATCTATCTATCTGTGCGGTGAAGGTAATAAAACACACACACACTGTTACTTTATATATATATTGCCTAAAACATATTAACTTTAATAAAATATACCAATTTATTATTATACAAATTAAATATATGATTAAAAACAATGGGGAGTTATAATGTATATTTATTTACAGGGTGTGCCAATAATATGTACCTAATTCTATATACATATGTGATTCATTTTTTTACATACTGTACAGGGGGTTGTTCCGTTTTCTTGGCTGATCACCATCCACTCACTTGATGTAGTGACCTTCAAAGGACTCTACACTGAATGTCAAGTCAAATGGTTTCTTGCACCCCAGGTAACCATTTACTAAGTTGGGTAGTAACCATAGAACAGATGTGGATGCCTGGTGATTCAGTGGGTTAAGGCACTCAGACTGAATGTGGCCCTAATGGTTCAAGTCTGAGGGATGGTTGGGGTTTATTGCTCATATGACACCACTCAGGGTGTAGTGACTGGTCTCCTGCATTGTAAATGACTGGAATAAGTAGCCTAGCCCCAAGTCCTTATGCTTCTGATGGGGCAGTATATGGTAGAGAGAATAAATATACTTGAAGATATAGATAGATGCAGTATGATATAGAAAGAGCAGATATAGATATAGATACAGTGATCCCTTGGTTATCACACATAACTGGTATCATGCCTGGTGCATGATAATAAATTTCCACGATAACTTCAGCACAGAACCTATGGGATCTATCCTGACTGGTACCAGGCACTCCACTCGTAAACCTAAATTTTGCCTTTTACATCAATTTATACTCTCTAAATACACACGTACTGTTATGGTATGTACCAGAAACACACACAAGCAAGGTTAGGTTAATAGAAAGTGAAGAAACGGGCACAATAAAGAAGAAACACAAACAGTAAATCCTTAATATAACAAACCTCAGTATTACAAATTTTGGATATAACGAAAGGTCAAATCGCAACCGAACTTCCCCCGGATTTTCCGAACAAAGGTTGCTAAATGAGGAGGAAGTCTGGGAATCAACCCCTGATGACAACATCATCCCTTCCTGGCACAGTAAGTGTACTTCAACAGCATCCCTTCCTGGCACAGTAAGTGTACTGTAACAGTACTACCTTATACTGTACTCTTATTACATGTTTAGGTATTGTATTTATATGTACAACTTCATAAACCATTGAATTCTCCACAGAGTTAGTTTAGGTTATGTATGAACACGTAGGACCGAACGACTCCCCTTATATAGCGAACAGAGTAATGCCTCGGAAATACAGACCCTCATATATGATCTTTCAGATATAGCGACCCACCCCTCCCCCCAATTAGTTCGTTATATCGAGGGTTTACTGTACCATAGACAGACCTGAGGTGGGCTTGAGGCAAGGGGTTCTGAGGCTAGAAGGTGGAGAGTTAGTGTTTTCCACCACCTGGGATTAACTCCTAGAGCATCGAGGGATGGAGTGAAGAGGTATATGAGAGACAGGGGGTGAGCTGGGGAGAGAGCAGTGTAATCGCAAGGAGATAGGACGACATGGAAGCGATCTGCTTGTGGCCAACCCTAACGAGATTAAGGCGTCTGGCTATAAATACATAAACAGCTGGCAGGGACTCATCTTTGAATCCCTTAAAGCCATTAGAAACCATACTGCACCATCACTGTCGGCAGAAACCAGCTCAGGTGCACGATAACAAAGTAGGTTAGCCAAAAAAATGTGCAATAACAGCAGAAGTGCAGAGTTTCATTTTGTGGTAATAATGAAAGCCACTACACCCAAGTGCATAATAACCAAGGAATCACTGTACAGAGAAATGAAGACATACATACAGGTAGACAGATGGAGCCGACACACATGTAAATACACAGATAGATAGATGCAAGATAGATATAGACAGCAGATACACATGGACAGATGGCGTACATACAGACAGACACAATAAATCAGGAACATATCATCAGCACAACCTTTATAAAGCATTATTATTATCATCATCATTATTATTATTATTATTTTCACAGTAGTAGCCTGAAAAACAACTAGTAGGAGTTATTATACACAAGATTATCACAATACCGTATTTGCCTTGGGTTTCCCGGTGACTGGATGAATTGGGCATTTTCCCTCACATTTCCAGGCTTTCCCAGGCATATTTTAGGCATTCTTCATATATTTTCTTGGCAATTTTGGGGGCATTTCCAGGCATTTTTTAAGCATTTTTGGGCAAGTTTGGGGCATTTTCTGGGTATTTTTCCTGAGCATACATGGGCATTCTGGGAGGAGGTATTTGTAGCCAATTTTTCAGAGTATATATACAGGCATTTTCAGAGCACTTACAGGCATATTTTAGCATATCTATATAATTAATATTTCAGCATCTATTATTTTTGGGTATACAGTATCTGGGTATATTTCAGCGCTGAGGGAGACAGTGGCTGAATCAGAAGAGAGGTGGCCTGCAGTCCTAACAGACCCAGGTTCAAATCTCAGCTGGAACAGGGGGCAGTTTAAGGATTTGAATTTCATGAAGACTTTCCTGGCCTACCACAAGACCCACCAACATGTTGTAAAAATACCCCCGCTAATACCAATACACCAGTCCTGTATGAGACAGTCCTAGCATGTATTCAATATGGACGGTGGGTGTTAGCGCCGAAATGGTGACATGTGGAGGTGTATGGCACTATATGTAGGACTGCTGGGCCTGAGGGAAAGGGGTACTAAAGCCTATGTCCAGAATTGAAAAAACTAAAAAAATAATGTAGATCAGCACTTAGAGTCAACATACAGAAAGAATACAGTGATTTCTGAGAGCATGAAACTGCTTTGAGATGGTTTGGCTGTGTGGAAAGGATGGAGAATGAGAGATTGACTAGGAGAGTGCATATGAGGTGGAGGGGGAGATGAGGAGGAGATGAAGGATGAGATGGTGGGAGTGGAGACATATGAGAAAGGGGGTGTGAGCTGGAGGGAGGGCAGTCAAATGGCAGAGGACAGGGTGACATGGAGGTAATTTGTTTGTGGCCGTCCCTTATAGAATTGTGGCGTCTGGAATGAGATAGATAGATATATAGGTAGACAGACAGATAGACAGATGGATATACAGTATTATGAAACTAGCTGGACGTATGTATGATCGAGAGCCCACAGGAAGCAGAAATGTCACAGGATATTGCAGGCACAATACTGCTTTAATTTAGGTGTGACTGTTACAATATAGAGTCATATTACAAGCAATTTTGATGGAAAGTATTGACAATTCTGTAGTTATATTTTGTCTGCATGTTTTATTAAGGTAGGTGGTGGCAGTCATCATCCATTCACCTGATGTAGTGCTATCTACATCTTCCTTCACCTTTAACATTCTTTTTCTGTGCATGACTGTGGTTCATGGGACTGCTTGGCCAGACAGACCAGGGTTACTCAACAACAACAACATGATTTATATAGCACCTATGAGAGTATAAGTCAGCAGTTTCATGGTTATACGGTATACTGTCTACATGTGGATATTACTACATGCCTTATATAGCACTTATGAGGGCATATGTTAGCATTTATGTGGTTATACACTGCCTTTATGTGAATAATTCTGCACAGCCTGTATAACACCTATGAGTTCACACTTCTCTGGAATATTCTGCCTACATGTGGGTATATCTGAATGCTTCATATTACACTAATGAGGACATATATTTGCATTTCTGTGGTTATATTTTGTCTATACGTGAATACTTGTCTGGTTTATATATATAGACAAAAATTCACACCATCAGAGGATATAGTGTTATAGACATCTTGGTATAGCTAATTGTGTTTCTAAGCAAAGCCACTGTATAAGCATATCTGAGCATTAAACATACAGTAAACCCTCACTGTGTCAAACAATATCAACCTAAACTTCAGCTTTATCGAACTCTGCGAACTTACTAAACCTATCTATTTCTCCATAGTAAGATGCTTTAATCCTGTAAGGGGTGGCCACAAATAAATCACCACCATGTCGCCCTGTCCCCTGCCATTTCACTGCACTCCCCACAGCTTACTCCTCTCTCATATACCTCTCTTCTCCATCCCTCCATCTCATCCTCGGTCTCTTTAAATATATATATCAAACAACAGGTCTAGCTATGGAGGTGACGCAGATGCCAGACTGAGCAGAAGGTAAATAAAGAGTCATTTTTATTGTTTTTTCCTATTCCGATGTTTATTATTGACTGAGAATATTTACTGTTTATTGATACAGCACCTCGGTACACAGAATTAACCCACACAAAATTAAAATACAGCTGTGGACACATATAATTCCATCAGGCATCCACCGAACAATATTAGTACTGGTATAAATTGAACTTGGGGTCATTATGGTCCCCCCTAATGAGCACTGGCTAATTACTGGCTATATCGTTAGTCTTTCCCCCAATTAGTTCATTACAATGAGGGTTTACTGTATATGTAGGGTTACTCAAGTGATCATATGACTTTGTATTATAATATTCTACATCTATACATGAAAGAATGGGGTGTCTAATGGGACAATACTGGACTGGATGGATGGACGGATGAATGGATGGGCGGATGGGGGATGAATGAATGAATGAAAGGACAAATATATGCAAGGAAGGATGAGTGAATGTGTGGTCTGACAAATTAATGGATAGACATATAGTAGGAGGGACAGATGGATGAGTGGACTGACTGATAGACAGATGGATGGATGGAGGGAGGGAGGGAGGGAAGGAGAAATGGATGGATGGATGGGGTAAGATGTGCCTGTAAGACATATCACAATGGAACTTCTGTGATGTCACTGGGTTATGGTGCGTTTCCTTGGCACAACATAAGCATTTGTTGGGAAATGTGTGTGTGTGTGACATGGCATCAGGGGAATGTCCAAATATACCATGACCCTACATGCCAGTGTATTTAGAATGGATTTAACGCACTGGCATTAATAGCTGTTGTAGTAGTAGTAATACAGTAGTACTAGTAGGCTAGTGGTAGTACTAGTAGTAGTAGTGATGGTAGTAGTACAGCAATACAGTAGTAGTTGTAGTAGTAGCAGTAATAATAGTAGTAGTAGTAAAAGTATTAGTAGTAGCAGTGACAGTAGTAGTTCCAGTAGTACTAGTAGTTATATTAGATGTAGTAGTAGTAGTAGTAGCGGCAGTAGTAATAACTGTTGCTAAACCGTGGTCATGCTTGACCCAGCAGACCCGTAAACTGCAGGTAAGCAAGTGCCTCTATGGGGTCATCCCATAGGTTTGCTATAGCACTGGTGGTGTGTGTGTGTCATAGTGTGGCAAGTGCTGTGCAGCGCTCCATCGTGTGTGTTATGCTGTGTGGGTGTAATGCACAAGTGTGTTATGCTGTGTGGGTGTAATGCACAAGTGTGTTATGCTGTGTGGGTGTAATGCACAAGTGTGATATTCTGTGTGGGTGTAATGCACAAGTGAGGAACATGTTGCCTGGTATTCCACCCAACCCAAATCTTAGCTGATGGTGAGGAGGGCTGGATGATGCCAAAGACTGACAGAAACCGTCGAGTATTTATACAGTTATTAAGGAGGTATTTCAAATTAGCGTCTGCCTGTATAGCATCGTATAAATAAAAACTCGCATTTTTTAAAAATCCGGCTATGTTTGCTCAAACCACTGAAATATATTGTGAACACTGTGCAGTATGAACCAAGCTTCCTCTGTGATGGTGGTGTTGAGAAGCACACCTGTACCCTGCAGACAACCTCCTATGCACAGAGTTGTTCCTATGAGGTCCTATGGAAGTCTGGGGGTGATGGGGGTGATGCAGGAGATTAACAGAACCCACAGAGTGTTTCTTGGGGAATCAGTGCAATGCTGGTAGGGTATTACTTGCCTATATAGCAGTGTGTTACTAGAAGGTCCATCAATAATACTGCTTTATCACTGAAAGCTCTAATAATTCTCTCACCCTACATGTGCATATGCTCGTTCAAACCACTGGGATGCATCCCAATTATGTCATATGAGCTTCCTCCATGATGGTTTGTTTGTTTATAAAGGCACCAACATGGTGGTGCTGAGATGCAAACCATCGTCTATCAACAACCTCTTATGTGTGTGACTCTATGGGGTCCTATGGAAGCCTAGAATTGGTGAGGATGATGCAGGAAACTGACTAACCCAGTGGAGCCTATGTTGGGGTATGGATGAAGTTGTTTTAGGATATTATCTGCCCATACAGCATAACACCACCAGAAAGCATAGGAATACCATCACTCCGCACTGGATGGTTAATGTGAAGGCATTTTTGAGGGTACTGTCTGCCCGTAGGATGCCAAACAATCGGAAAGTCATAATCGTGCCATCACCCTGCACTGGATGGGGTTAACAATATACACATTCCTCAGAGTGATGATTGCCCACAAGATGCCACATTATCAGAAAGTCTTACTCATGCCGTCACCCTACACTGGATGGAGTTAAAATAAACGCATTCCTCAGGGTAATGACTGCCCATAGGATGCCACACAATCGGAAAGTCTTAGCCTAACCCTGCCCTACATGTGCGTTTGTTCGTCCCCGCCTGGGTTCATCTCAATCACCGTATCACTGGGCCGAGACTCCTCTTTGATGGTCGTATTAAGCAGCGAACCATCTCCCGTTGATGACCTTCTACGTATGGGCCCCCCAGACTCAGGTTGGTTCGAGTGGTGTGAGGGGGGATCGCTGGACCCCAGGGAGCTGGTGCGTTCCCTGAGAGCCAAGGGGTTCTCCTTCGCAGAGCTGCGGCGAGACGAGCTCAGAGAAGAGACGCTGTTGGTGCGGCGGGCAAAGATGTCTCGGATGCTTGGGTACGTATCATGGCCTGGACTCCCTATACCCCCTGTGGTGGTGGTGGGACAGGTTTGAGTCTACCACAGGACAGAGAGAATGACAGGAAGAGAGAGTGGATGGAGAGGAGACAGAGAGAATGACAGGAAGAGAGAGTGGATGGAGAGGAGACAGAGAGAATGACAGGAAGAGAGAGTGGATGGAGAGGAGACAATGGGGAGAAGAGAATGGAAGAGGGGAGAATAATGGAGAGAAGGGAATGGATGGAAAGAACATTAAACAATGAGTGGATGGAGAGAAGAGAATGAAGGAGAGGAGAGAATGGATGGAGAGGAGAGACAAGTGAGAAATGGAGGAAATATTAACACATAAAATGAGAGTCCAAGATGAAAGGGGCAGATGATAGGGAAGATGAAGTGGAGGGGAAGAAGATATTGGAAAAAAATAAAGGAAGATGATAAGATACGAAGGGAAAGGAAGGAGATAAGACAAAATAAAGGGAGAGGATAGGATAAAAAGGGACTGGGAGGAGATATGATCAAATGAGAAGGGAGGAGATAAGAGACAAAATGAAGGGAGAAGACAGGATAAAAAGGATGAGAAAGGGAAGGAAAGAATATATACTAACGGAGGGAAGAACAGATTGAAACAGTAATGAGAGAGAGAGAGAGAGAGAGAGAGAGAGAGAGAGACAGACAGACAGACAGAGAGAGAGAGAGAGAGACAGAGAGAGGAGGGAAATATGATTACATCTTACTCTAATTTTACCCTGAAAATTCTTCTCTAGATTTAGCAATACATTTAGAGGTAATATCTATAAAATATGCTGATATATCAAGGCAGTTACCTTGAATATACTCTACAAAAAATATCTGAAGTGGGTTGTAGATAATACTGAATAAAATCTATCATTAATTTACTGAATTTTATCTACAGAATATATCTTTAATTATCTACTGAAATACCAAAAAAAAAAATGCTATGAATGGTACAAAAATGGTTATATTTGTACTGAAAAAATCTACCATATATCTACTGAATATTTATCTACCAATATATGCAAGTTTCAGTAGATTGTACCAAAATATGTAGATGCTAAAATTAATCAGAGAACACCTACCCCGAAATTCACTAAATCTTATCTACTGAATAATTATCTACAAAATTCAAAATATTCTACTTATATACTGAATATCAGCTACTAAATATTCATAAGTTAAATCTGGTGCTTTTAAATAACCAGGTAAAGAGTAAATTTAAGAATAATGATAATAATAACCAACTTATGCCTTGGGAAATACTGGGCGTGTTGTCTGTGGTGGATTTGATATTTCTCTCTCTCTCTCTTTCTCTCTCCCTCTCTCTCTATCACACACACACACACACACACACACACACACACACACATGCACACACACACAATAATACGAAAAAAAAAAAAATCTGGCTCACTAAACTGAGATCTAAATAAATATATACAGTATTTAGTAAACCTGTATATCTATTCAAACTACTGGGTCATACCTAAGGAGTGTTCAAACCTCTTACCTAAGGAGTGTTCAAACCTCTTACCTAAGGAGTGTTCAAACCTCTTACCTAAGGAGTGTTCAATCCTCTTACCTAAGGAGTGTTCAATCCTCTTACCTAAGGAGTGTTCAATCCTCTTACCTAAGGAGTGTTCAAACCTCTTACCTAAGGAGTGTTCAAACCTCTTACCTAAGGAGTGTTCAATCCTCTTACCTAAGGAGTGTTCAAACCTCTTACCTAAGGAGTGTTCAAACCACTTACCTAAGGAGTGTTCAATCCTCTTATTCTTACCTACGGAGTGTTCAAACCTCTTACCTAAGGAGTGTTCAATCCTCTTATTCTTACCTACGGAGTGTTCAACCCTTAATCTTACCAAGGAATGTGCTGGAGGGAGAGTAGTAGTTGACATATTCCTTGTTGGACGCCCAGGGAGGGAACTCACTCTGGCGTATTGGACGGTCACAGATCTCTGAATCCTCTGGTCTCTTCCAAGGCAGCATCACTTCAGCTACAGTTGGTCCTGAGCCATCACCTGCATAAGAGAAAGACGAATGTTATATAAATCGTGATGTTTATAGAGGCTCCAGCATGCTTGTATTGTATCGTTTATAATGGCACCAACATGCATGTGTTGGTCACCTAATGGCGGCTCTCCACATTGCTCAGTTTCTGGCAGCCTCCCTATTCAGTCCCTTATCCCTGAAGTCACACTCTATGACCTCATCCCAGGTCTTTTTTTGGTCTGCGTCCTCATCCCAGGTCTTTTTTAGTCTGCCTCTTGCAACCCTGCCCCTGATGTTCACATTTCTCACCCTCTGCATCCAATTACCATCCTCCATCCTTTCCACATGCCCAAACCATCTCAGTCTACCCCTCCTCATCACAACACCAATACACCAGTCTCATCCTTCCTCGCAACTCCTCAGTCATAAACCCAGAACCCCTAGGGCTCGTATTCAAAGACGTACTACATATCCATCTAATCATTGTCATTTCTGTACATTTAAGCCTGTGAATATCCTGTGCCAATGAGGGAGGGAGACGCCTACAACACCATGAACAGTAAAGGCAACGAAGTACAGTGAAAGTCCTGTAATCCAGATGGCAGGGAACCAAGGACCTTTCAGACTTTTTTTTTTTTTTTCTTGACTACTGGGAGGGACCTCTGAAAACATTAGAAATACGTATACTCACGATCACTAATATCAGCCAATGGGTGCCCCCTTCCTACCCCTGTATACCCAGGGAAGAGGGGCGCGGGGGATGAAACTAGCTCTGCCAGCCACTACCCCAGCTCCCGACCCTCCCCCATATCCCTACCCAACTCCCCACCGTACCTGTCATTCTTAACTGGTAGCTACATCTCAAGCTGATTTCATGCTTAACACCCTTTATCCCACTACTAGTACAAACATAGAAGACTTGGACATGTTAAAAGTATATAATATAACTATCAACACACCGCAGCAAGAAATTATTGCTTTATAATGTTGACAGCAAAACAAAAATGTTAACAATGGCCACTTCAGGCCTCATATTTTTGGGTGCACTGCTTTGCAAACACACACACACAACAATGAAGCTCAAGAAGAGATTGAAGAAGGGTTTAGGTTAGGAAAGCACGAGGAAGGAGGGGCGAGGCCACTCAAAGTAAAGTTTAAGTATCAGGTAGTGGTAAATGAAATCATCAACAGAATATGGAAATTATCAGACAAAGAGGAGTTCAAGAATGTTTGGATAAGGAGCGATGCACATGAGGAAGAAAGAGCTAAAATAGAGGAGCTAGTAAAGGATGCAAAAACAAAAAAAAATGAACAGAGAACAGAGGAAGAAAAGATAGTGTTCTATTGGAGAGTTATGGATCAGAAGTCGCAAGAGGTGGTACTGACAGAGAGAGGGAGAGAAGAGGGAATAAAGAACAACGAAAACAGTTTGAAAGTACTGTTTTTCTATCATCATCATCATTCAGTTCTTTATGCCTTATCAGGATGCAGGAGCCTGGGAAGGCTGCTCAGTTCTGGCATTTAAGGCAGGGTGACCAGCCTCACACACCCCTGAGTGGCATTCAGTGAGCAACAAACCCCAATCATCTCTAATATGAAGCCTAAACCTTTTCAGCCCCTATCTGGTTGAAGCACCTTAACTCACTAGACCACAAGGCATCACATGGTTAAATGGTTACCACTCAGTACAGTAAATCATATCCTGGGACACAGAACACCATCTGGCTATTTGGCTTGTCACACAGTGCAGAGTCACCAAATGGCATCACTTCATTGAGTGAGTGGATGGTGGGCACTTTTACCAATATAATTTTTCACGATAATAACAATGCTGCACTACACTGAGTGAGTGGATGATAGGCATCCTTACCAATATGATTTTTCAAGGCAACAAAGCTGGTGTAACTCTAAATACCTACCAGCATCAGTGGCAACGCTCATGGTTCGCTGCACAATACGGCCAGAAGTTGGGGCATCCTCTGAAAATGCATAACTCAGTCAGGAAAAGATGTTACACTATTATCATCTTCATTATCATCATTACAGTATTATCATCAACATCACTATTATTATCATCAACATCATTATTAGCATCATCATCATCCAGACCATTTTTTCCCCCTATAGATGTGGTGAGGTAGGATGCACTGACCAAATTAATCAGCAAAAGACTGCATTATCATCACCCTCATCATCATCAACATCATCATCATCATCCAGATCTCTTTTCTCCCAAGGATATGGCAAGGTAGGATGCAATGACCAAGAAAAATAATGATAAATGCTTTCATCATAAACAAAACCAAAGCGTCTCTCTCCCTCTCTTTCTCTCTCACCGTCAGAGTATCTTTTCCACGGCAGGGCAGTTTCCGCCATGGTGGGGCCGCGTACTGACTGTCTCTTGGCAGTGATGGGGGAGGCTTCTGTGGAGAAATTATGTAAAATTAAAGTTTTTCTCTCTTTCTGTTATTTCCTCTCTTCTCCTTGCTCTTTCTTGCTGTCTGTCTGTCTCTCTCTCTCACAAAAAAGCACTAATCTTTTTTTTCTAATACACAAACATATACATCCTCCCTTCCCCCATATTCTTCTATGCTTGTACACAAACACGCACACACAAAAAAAATACAACTCTCTCTCTCTCCCTTTCTCCCTCCCTATCTGTCTCTTACTTACGAAGGAATAATGGCAGATTAAAACCAATCTATTTGTTTTCCTTCCTCGCACCTTTTCTTTTCTCTGTATCTCTCTCTCATCTATAATACTTAATCTCTACAGGGTCCTGGCTCACCTGACATAGGGTATCCCACGGTCCCGTCATCATTCACAAAAGCAGGGTTGTCACGCATGGCATCGGCCAAGTGGTCTGTGGGGGCGACATGGTGATACTACGCTAGACTCAAACAGAAAAACAAAAAGACAAAAACAGAAAGACACAAAAACAGAAAAACAGGCATGAACATAACTGAAGAACAAGCAGAAAACTCTATCTATCTATCTATAGCCAGACACCCTAATCCCATAAGGGGTGGCCACAAACATATCACCTCCATGGTGTCCTGTCCCCTGCCATCTCATGCTGTTAGGAATGTGTATGATGGTTCTCCACATCTTTAGTTTAGGATGCAAACTGATTAATAAATAGACATTCACTGTTCATAGCAAGTCTTGGATGTGATCTCTAGAAAATATGTAAAGGTGACTATCATCTATATATATATATTTTTTTAAATCAAGGAAAAAGGAACCAAATGCTAGACACCAGTAAGACTGTTCCTTCCAAGACAAAATACAAACAAGATATTAGACAGGCAAATTCAGGACCCATTCCTATTACTCTAACTTGGCCTCAAACTGCCATCTCCCCATCTTGAATACTGAGTAATAAAAACAGATTAACACTAGAGTACATTGCTAGTCATAAAGAAGTGCTATCAAAATGACAAAGAGCCATAGCGATGTTTCTGCCACTGAGTCACAGGACTACCATCTATATTCTGTTACCATCTATATTCTGTCTAACTTGGCCTAAATCTGCTATCTCTCCAGCAAGAGTATTGATTTATAACAAAGGATTAACACTGGAATATGATGCCAGTCACAAAGAAATGCTATGAAAATGATGCAGTACCACTGAATGAACACTGCAACAGGATGTTAGTGACAAAGAAGTGCTATGGAAATGTTGCAGAGCCATAAAATTAACACTTTAATTAACACTTAAATATGCTAGTCACAAACAAGTGCTATGGAGGGGACATAGAGTTGCAGCACTGTCTATCCGATGAGCTACATGGGAGACGCTACAAAAAGATGACAACCTGGATCAAGTTATGGTGAAAGAACTATGGTAAACAAAAATTCAAAGTTGAAAATCTAAGTTAAGGTGAAAAAACAATAGTAAACAATTATTCAAAGTTAATTCTAAGCAGTCACTCACCACTGCTGAGTTTAATTGCTGAACCGTTCTGCTGAAATGCTGACCGAACATCATCTGTGCTCTTGTTCTTTGTAACATGACCACCCCCCTGTGAACAAAATACACAAACATTGTCACCATCATCACTATAATCCTCCTCCTCCTCCTCCTCATCATCATCATCATCAACATAATAATCATCACTGTTTATTTATCAAGGCTCAAACATGCTTGCAAGTGGCAGCCTTGGTTACCTAATGGTGGCTCTCCATGCTGCTCAATCTCTAGCATGCTAAAACAAACTACAGTATAAAAATAATTGTATTCTACCCTTGTTTGGGGAAACTATGGATTTCAATGTAATTTTTTAAACACCTGTCCATGGGAGGCTGTACGTATTGTGTTTACCTGTGTGTTCTTTTTCATTATTTCTGTGGTTAAGTATGTGTTTACTGATATGGATTTGGGAGGCTGTAGGTATTGTATTTATCCATTTATCTGAGTGTTTACTGATGTGGATGTGAGAGGCTGTATGTGTGAAGGTTATCTGTGTTTACTGATGTGGATTTGGGAGACTACAGGCATTGTGTTTATCATTATATATTTATGTGGATTTGGGAGGCTGCATGTACTGTGTTTATCTGCGTGTTTTTTTTGTGTGTGGATTTGGGAGGCTGTGTACTGTGTTTATTGATTTGGATTTGGGAGGCTATAGGTATCAGGTTTATTTATGTTGAACACCATACCCTGTGTGTCTCCAAAAAATCAATGCCATTATTTATATGTACAGATTTCGTTTTTTTTATATATTTTGATTTATGAGTCATTATTTAAGTTCCATTAATAGGGTACGTGCAAATTTTCAATCCTCCCTAAATAGATATGCAATTCTAAGGCCATTTTTTTCAAGAGAGAGAGAGGGAGAGGAGAAATTTTTACTGGATTAAGCCTTTCATCATCATGGCAACATCAGTTTTCAATTTTAGATAGCGAAAATAAAATACATTATATATGGCAAATAATACTCACTTTTAATCACCTTTTTAGAGGCAGATTCTTTCAATATATTTCCAAAAATTGATCTTAATCCAAAAAAATAAACATTGCAAGTACCCTATTAGTAAGGAGAACGTTGAGTGTTACCTTTAGAGTGATATGGGTGAACTTTATTAATGTTTTATCTTTAGTGTTTAAATGGGTGAACTTCCTTTATGTGCTATATACAAATTAGTGTGTAGAAATGTGTAAATATGATGATTAATGTGTAAAAATGTTGATTACTGTGCTATACACAAATTAGTGTGTAATGATGTTCAAGTGATTTATTTGTGTGTTATTTCAGATTAGTGTGAACTGTTCAGTGTTATATACAGTTTAGTGTGTAAAACTGTTTATCTATGTGTTATTTCAAATTACTGTGAACTGATCAGTGGATGATATTATAGACAAATATGGTATTGGTACAGCAAACCTTCACTTTACCGTCCCGAGCTAAACTGGAGATCAGATTAACGGACACTCTGAGGGCCCTGGACAGACCATCATAACTATTGGATACCATCCGGTAAATGGGAAAAAACACACAGACCTTCCAGACAACTCTGAGTCCACTGGACACTTTTTTTGCATTTAACTGATACCATTGGTTACATGGGGCACATGACGCAGGCCCACCAGATCACTTCCTGTACGTTCAGTGACTCAGAATGCAGTTACCAATGCTGGCGGTGCTTTTTTCCACCTGCTTGGGCTGGTCACGAAGAAGTGCAATGACAAGGGTGTGAAATTGTGGGTCAAGTTAGTGTAAACTGGGAACAGTTTTCATTTTTAGTACTAGATTTGCTATTTTACTCATTTTCCATTATGAGCTAGAAATCCCACTTCAAGGAGGGGGCCATCGGACTTACTGGATTATTGGCTTTCTCGGAGTAGGTTTCCCCTGAGGTGGGATTTCAAGTACAGAACATGTTTGAAAATAAACTGGTACAATAGCATACCTCCCTTTCCTTGGGGGAAGCGGCCTAGGTATATAGATAGATAGATAGACAATAGCATACTCTGGTACCAAAAATGAAATCTACCATATACCCATTTTACACTAACCTGGCCCATTTTGCCCTTATGTAGTTTATGTCACATCCTTGGCACTGCACTTCCTCATGAAACACAATCATGTATTGTGATTCATTGCATAACAGACATTGTTTCTTATAGGCGATGGAAATCCGGTGGATCTGTAGTGTCCGTTTAATCCGATATCCGGTCTATTGAGGTGCGTTAAATCGAGGGTCTACTGTATTTATGTTTAGGGGAATGTAACATATAGCATTAAAATTCTGCTTATATACAATTCTGAGTATCAATCTTTTCTGCTCAAGGATATTTTTTACAATTTATGTTTGTGTTTATTGCTAACATTATAATTATATCCCTAATGATGCAAGAATAGATACACATACTCCATCCTTGAGTTGAAAGAAATAATAATGATAATTCCTTTACAAAATACTATCACAGACTACTATCTCCCTTAAACTATCATGCTCCAGACTTAACTATCACCATAATCTGACTACTGTTTAACTATCAAGACACAAAAAATTAATATAACACTTTTTTTCATTGAGTTTTTTAAATTTCACTTTGTTTGTGAGGTGGGGTGAAGATTTTAAAGGTTCATATGATGTATGAATGAGTGTGTGTAGGTTACTGATGGGGAAGATGGGAGTGTAGTGGTTAGCTCATCTGATTTGCAAGTGGAAGGCCCCAAGATCGATTCCTGGGCTAGTCAGAAGGATGGGCATAGTCTGTTTCTCTATGGATGTAATCTGGTTGCTGGGGATAATTTTCTAGGGGTGAATTGTGACTTGGAAAAAATTGATTAGTGTTCTAGGGGGAAAACTGGACTCAGAAAAAAACGATTATTCTTCTAGGCGAAAAATGAGACTTAGAAAAAACTGCCTGTCTGCCATAATCCATATAACACATCACAGTAGTCAGAATATGCACAATAAATGAACTTATATGTATGTTATTTAAATGTTATGTTATCTGTATCAGTTATTTCTATGTTAACTGTTAATCTGACATGCTCTAGTTAATTCCAAAGAAGACCTGATTTAACAAATGGACTCAGGTAATGGAGTGGTGAGAAATGTGTCCTATACCTGTTTCACCTTAACCTGGCCCAGATTTTCTTTTCTCTTGTCCTTCTGCTGCTTATTTAACTTAGTTCTGTGGCAGGACAAGGTGATGCTATGGCTCTACACCCTTTCCATAGCGCTTCTTCATGACTAGCATCGTCTTCTAGGGTTAATCTCTTTTTACACCTCAGCATTCAAGGTGGAGAGATGATTTTAGGCCAGGTTAAGGAAGAAACAGTATAGTTGTGCATGTGTGTGTGTTTATCTATCTATCTATAGCCCGACGCCCTAATCCCGCAGAGGGTGGCTGCAGACAAAACGCCTCCAAGTCACTCTGTCACCCACCATTTGACTGCCCTCCACCCAACTCACTCCCCCCTCCCTCATATTCCCATCCTTGGAATGTCCTTTGTCCGTTCTTTGGCCGTCACCGTAGGGTCCATCCTGGTCCAAGGCACTTTGTTCACATGTTTAGTTAGTTCCTTTTACAGGATGGGGCACCAACCCACCACCAACCCTTTTAGTCGCCTCATACGACAAGCAGGGATACTGGGGGAGTATTCTTGAAACCCCCCTACCCCCAGGGGGTTTGTGTGTTTACCTAGTTGTGATATACAGGATATGAGCTACGCTCGTGGGGTCCCGTCTCTGTTTCTCAATAAGTCAAATTTTGCTTCGAACTCGTTTAAGTTTTTAGACTGGACGATCTCTTTGTCCAGGCTATTCCACAGGTCTATGCATCTATATGGAAAACTATATTTATTGATATCCTTCAAGCAGCTTGGCTTTTTCAATTTCATTCCGTGTCCTCGTTCCTCTCTTATCTCATATAAACAGATCTTCTCTGTCAATTTTATCTACTCCCATCATGACCCTGAACACTGCAATCATGTTGCCTCTCTTTCTCCTTTCTTCTAAGGAAGGCAAATCCAGCTTTTCCAGCCTCTCTCTGTATGACAGATCTGCCAGGCTGGGGACTATTTGGTTGCTGTTCTTTGTATTCTCTCGATCTTGCTTATATCTTTCTTTTTGTGTGGGGACCACACTACTGCTGCATATTCCAACCTGGGGCGAATCATGGCCACTATCAATGCTTTCATCATCTCCTCATCCATGTAATGAAATGCTACTCTTATATTAGTCAAGAGTTTATGTCTCTCTAACTGTCTTGTTAATATGTTTTTCAGGTGACAAACTATCCTGGACCAGCATTCCCAAATCTTTCTCTTCTCTCACTTTTGTAACTGGTTCATTACCCATCAAATAATTTAGTGATGGCCTCTTGGTACTTTTACCCATTTCCAATATTTTACATTTTTTTTGCACTGAATTTCATTTCCCACATCCGGTTCCAATCATGAATCCTTTCCAGGTCCTCCTGCAGCATTTTACAGTCTTCCTCAACTTCTACTCTCCTCAAGATCTTTGCATCATCGGCAAAGAGACTTGCATAACTGTTCATTCCATCTACCATATCATTTACATAAATCAGGAACATTACTGGCGCTAACACCGAGCCCTGTGGGACTCCACTTGTTACTTCCCTCCATCCAGACATCTTGTCCTTTATTACTGTCCTCATTTGTCTGTCTCTCAAGAGGTCTCTCATCCACTCCAGGGGGTTTCCCTTCAGTCCTCCAATGTGCTCCAATTTCCACATTAGTCGCTTATGGGGTACCATGTCAATGGCTTTCTCCAAACCTAAATACACACAATCTACCCAACTGTCTCTCTCCTGTAGCACGTCAATCACTCATGAGTAAAAGCTCAACAAGTTGGAAACACATGACCTTCCACTTCCGAATCCAAACTGGCTCTAAGCCAATATCTTCGTCTCCTTCAGATATTTTATCTATCTGTCTTTCAGGATTCTCTCGCACAATTTTGCGGCTATGCTGGTCAGGGACACTGGTCTATAATTCAGGGGTTCTTCCTTGTTTCCTCCCTTATAAATTGGTACCACATTGGCCCTCTTCCATTCCTGAGGCACTTTCCCTTCTTCCAGAGAACACACAATGAAACTGTGTATCTTATCTGCCAGTTGCTCTCTGCATTCCTTCAGTATCCAAGTAGAGATTCCATCCGGTCCTGGGGCCTTCCTTACAGCTTGAGTTTCCAGTAATTTATACACTTCCTGTACTTCCACTTCTTCATTTATCACTACACTTCTGGTCACTCCCTCCCCCCCCACAAAACCCCTTTCTTTAGTGAAAACCGATTGGAAACATTTGTTCATTATTTCAGCTTGCAATGCTGCATCTTTATAGACCTCTCCTTCTACTTTCAGTTTAGTGATTCCTTCCTTTTGTTTCAGTTTGCCATTAACAAATCTATAATACAATTTGGATTCTTCCTTACATTTGTCAAATACACCTTTTTCAAAATTCCTTTCTTCTTCTCTATGTATTCTTGTGTATTCATTTCTAGTTATTTTCTATACTTCCTTTGTTCTGTTGTTACCTCTCTTTCTCCAGTTGTTCCACGCCTTAGCTCTCTCTTTTTTTTTGCTATCAAACACCTATTAAAACACTCCTTTTTCCTGTTTTCTTTCCCCCTTACTCTTGGCACAAATTTCTCCACTCCTGAATTATAGAGGTCTAGAAAGATTTCCCATTTCCTCTGTATCTCTCTTGTTTCTCTGAATTTTCTCCAATCGCATTTTCGAAAAATTCTCTCAATCCTATAAAGTTTGCTTTCCCAAAGTTGTATCTTCCCTGCCTATCAAACTCATCTCTTGGCACCATGTTCCCTGTTATCATCTGGAACTCAATGACCACATGATCACTTGTGTGTGTGTGTGTGTGTGTGTGTGTGTGTGTGTGTGTGCGTGTGTGTGTGTGTGTAGATCGGTACCACAAAGTCCATGTTAACTTCAAGACCCACTATGTTGCAAAGCCTTGTTTCATTCCAATCATGCAAAACAATATTAACAAATTCTTTCCGAACACTGTTATAGTAAGCACTCGCTCTTTCAGCACGCTCACACAGCAAAATGTATAACATAGAATAAACTGCCTGTTGAATGAAGCTGAGTGTGCCGAAAGTGAATAATGAATGGCAGGGTGTACATATAACATAGTATAAACGATAAATGATTGTTATAAATGGATACTATGGGCACTCTGTGGGATGGCACCTATGTGAAATGCATCTTGTTTCGTTTCATTTATACACAGGAAAAACTAGGCTGATGGTTATGCCCGTGAGGTTAGTATCATTCATTTGTTTGTACTGTATCATTTATAAACGCACCAACATACTTGCATCTGTCGGCCTTGGTCACCTCACAGTGGCTCTCCACATTGCTCAGTCTCTAGCAGCCTCCCTATTCAGTCCTGTATCCTTGAGGTCACACTCTATGACCTTGTTCCAGGTCTTTTTCAGTCTGCCTCACACAAGCCTATCCCCGACATTCATCCTTCTCACTTTCCGCACCCAACTGTCATCCCCCTTCCTCTCCATATGCCCAGACCATCTCAGTCTATCCCTCCTCATCACTACATCAATACACCCCAGTTTCATCCTTCCTCTCAATTATTCATTCACACCTCTCACCCTCCACACCCAACTGTCATCCCCCATCCTCTCCACATGCCTAAACCATCTCAGTCTACCCCTCCTCATCACTGGGTCACTACACTGGGTATGCTGGTGATAGTTCTGCCAATTTTCTATTTTCTCTTTGCTTCTGGATCCTACCTCATAACTTCTTCTATTTCTTTCTTTCTTTCTTTTTTTTTAGGAGGAAATACAGGTCACGATGATGATAACTGTGAACTAATAACAGAACACTGGTATGATACTAATGGACTAATGATGGCACAAGTATGAATAATAAAGAGTGTACATATATGTGTCTGAACTCTTAAATATCATAAGATGGCTACAGATTTCACTCTATAACCCCCCAGTGCTTGAGTGTAAAAATAATCATGGTAATTATGATGTAATGCACAGACCTGTAAAAGGGGTAACAAGGTTTAGTAACTGACTGCAAAGCCAAACTGTTAGAAATATCACACACAAACATCCTGCAAAACTGGCATATAAGCTCTGAGTGTAGCCTGTGTACTAGCTGTGATGTACACTCCAGTACACCTCATCAAAAGCAGGATGCACAGGGTAATGGGTGTACACACAAGGGCAGTCTTCAAGGTCCACCATGATACAGAAATAAGCATCGGGGAACGACCAAACGACTGCGGTTGTGTATGTACAGTCGAGAAAAAACTATCGCACACCTGGTCACACATATCATTCAAGAACATGGACGCAGCATTGTGATAAGTGCATATATTATCCTTGGTAATTACTAGCTCTTGACATGGCACTAAAGCGACATTCTGGGTGCTATGCTTTTTAAAGTACTTGGTTAACAGATTCATGTGCGTCCTTCAATACACTGAGGTGGTCTGGCCACGTGGGGAGGATGGAGAGTGTGAAACTATGGAGGAGAATGTGACTGAGGTGACGCAGAGGGAAGGGAGGCGGAGACTGTGGATGAGATGGAGGGTTGGGGTGGATAAAGGTATATGAGAGAGGGTGATGTACGTTAAGGGGGTGAAGAGTGAGATACTATCGAGGCGAGTGTATGTGAGTGAGGTGTGTGTGGGGGGGGGGGAAGGCAAGGGGAGACCAAGGATGAGATGGAGGGATGAAATGGAGAGGTATGTGAGAGAGCGGGGTGTAAGTTGAGGGGAGGGCACTGAAATGGCAGGGGACAGGACAACATGGAGGTGATTTAATTGTGGCCACCACTTAAGGGATTAAGGCAGTTGGCTATAGACAGACAGACAGATAGACAGAAAGACAGAGAGGTAGACTGATAGACAGTGTGCAACAAAACTCGTTCAATTTCACATCTACCAGGCGTGCGATATGTTTTTTCAACAGACTGTCTCCCATCGAGGTTACCTGAGTTTCCACTTCCTCCTCCTCTCGTACACTACCAATATCCTGTTCATTTGACGGCTCTTCTGGGTGGCTTGGGTGAGTATTGTGACCCTAAATTACCACATGACATTAGATATTTCATTAGTTATATTAAACGTACCATAAAACTTAGAGAAATGGGTGTTTAACAGAGACTTCAAAATATTAGCCAAAGATACTGATGTAATAATAATCATAATAATGATAATAATAATAATAATAATTTTAATAATACTTGTACTACTACTACTAATAATAATAATAATAAAACTTAGAATGGATATTTAAAAGGTACCTTAAAAAATAAACCTAAATTATACTGCCAAGTTAACACACACACAATTTCACTCTCATGGTAGTAGTAGTAGTAATAATAATAATAATAATAATAATAATAATAATAATAATAATAACAACACAGCAATAACAATAATGACAACAGTGGCCACCTATCTACCACATATGACTACTATTGATACCATAATAATGATAATAATAATAATAAAACTAGTGACAATAATGCTAACTTACCCCACCCTCCTTCCCTTCATATAAGTCTCCTTGCATTAGCTGCATATTGATTACTAATGGCACAGTACCATCATCATCATCATCATCATCATCATAAAAAAAAAGTAATAATAATAATAATAACAATAATAACAATGCTAACTTACCCCCTTCCTTCCCTTCCTATTAATTCTCCTTGCATTGGCTGCATGTTGGCGTGAATACAACTGCATGTTATGGTGCATGACATCGGACTGAGTCTCCATGTCATCATCTCGTACTGCATGACGCTTGTAGGTTGAGCCACGATGCTAAAGGTAAGAGAGAGAGTGCTGTTAGCTTTCTCTTTCTCTCTCACTATTGATCACAAGTCTTCGAGATAATTTTTCTTTGCAACTCACTGTCACCCTGTCTTGATCTCTCAGTCTCCACCCCCCCATCCTCACCTTCCTACTCTCTCTCTCTCTCTCCCTCTCTTCCTCACACACACACACACACACACACACACACACACACACACACACACACACACACACACACACACACACACATGTAAAAACTGAACATGAAACTTAACATCACTGGTCGGTCCGAGATTCGATCTCACACCCTCGTACTTCATACGTGTGCGTTACCACTGAGCCAAACAAAGGATCCTCTGCTTTGTCTTTGGGCAATGCAGGCTTTTATAGACCCCATTACATCACTCTTCTCTCCCCTTGGTGATTAATTTAGTGAGTTTCGAACACAGGGTGGTGTAGCATCGGAGGCCACCACTGGGGACGCTGTGGACCACACCGAACAGCTCATCCCTGGGATATAAGGAGTAGAATGCTGCCAGCTGACCAACAACATCATTGCCCTCCAAGCCTCGCCTCACATCCCACACTGCTGCCAACCATTGTAATAACCAAAATGAAACTTAACAAATTATTCACTGGACTGAACGACATTCAATCCCAGGCCCTCACCCTTCATATGCGCGCACGTTACCACTGGATCCTCGCTTTGCCTTTAAGTAACATGGGCTCTTATACACCCCATTACCCACACACTCACCCTCTTGATAGGCCTGTACTTGTTTGACAGGAGGTGGTGGAACTTGGCATCATTCATATCTCTCTGCGTTGGTTTGTACTCCAGTTCACCCACATCCAAATTCCATTCTCCTTGGTTATTCTTTATCATGCTGGAAATAAAGGGAAATAAATAGGCATTAGCTTTTTATCATCATCATTATTATCATTACAGTAGCAGTTATGATACAGGAATGAATTTCTTCTGTTATTAATCACATCAACTCTGCAATATGGCATCAGAGCATTGAGTTAAAATGGTTAGGAATCTTTGCCAGGTTATAGTAGTGGTAGAAGTAGTAGTAGTAGAAGTTATAGTAGTGGTTGTGGTAGTACCTGTAATGGTATTTGTAGCAGTAGTAGTAGTGATTATGGTGGCAGTGGCAGAAATAAGTGTGGTAAAGTAGAAGTACTGTAAGAGCAGTTGTGGCGGTGGTGGCAGTGGTGGTGGTAGTAGCAGTACTGTAGTATAAGTAATACGAGTAGTAGAAGTAATAGTAGTACAGAGGCAGTAGTAGCAGCAGTAGACAAAGCGTGAACCCAGTGGACAGCAGCCTAGCCCCCTCTCTACTCACTGTGGGTGTGTTGCAGCGCTGCGGAGGAGGTTGGCAAAGGACTCGATGTTGTTCTGTGTCACTCCATTATTGGCCATTTGCTGGATGGCCTCCTGCATGCGGATCTGGGTGTAGGTCTCCAGGAATTTGGGTTCGCTCATGTGGTTTTCTCGGACCAAAAGAGGCGTTAGGTATTTGTTGTTGAAGCGTTTGAACCTGTGGGGAGTGAGGGGCAGAAAATGGTAGAGTGTTTGCAGCTCAATTATCTATCTGTCTGTCTATTTATCTGTCTTGCTGTCCTTAACCATCTATCTATGTCTGCCTATCCATAGAATCTGTTCATATCTAAATCACCTTCTATCTATCTATAACCTCTATATCTATCTATAGCCTCCATGCTGCCCTGTTCCCTGCCATTTTGCTGCCCTCCCCCCAGCTCACACCCTCCTCCCTCATATACCTCTCTACTTCATCCCTCCATCTCATTCTCAGTCTCCCCCTCCCCCTCCACCTCCCCCACTCCACCTCACTCACACTCTCCCAGTTAGACTCTCACTCTCCATCCCCCCAACTTACACCCTCCTCTCTCACATACCTCTCTACTCCATCCCTCCATCTCATCCTTGGTCTCCCCTACCCTTTCCCCCACTCCACCTCACACACATACACACACTCTCTCTCCTAGTCAGTCTCTCACTCTCCACTGTATAAGGAATCACCATAACGCACTTGTTCCTCATCCGAATGTTTCCGTGCTTGCCCATCACGTCCTCAATGCCGGCCACAATGTAGTCCATCGTCTGAAATAAAAGTGAAGGTAGGTTAGATTTAATTCATAATCTACTGCCAGACGCCACAATCCCATGAGGGGTGGCCATTTGACTCTGGGTTACTTGTTTTACAGGGAGGGGCACTAACCCTCCGCCAATCCACTTGTTGACACGTAGGGAACACAAATGGATTGGTTAAATGGTTACCACCCAGCAGTGTAAACGGTGTCCTTGCATTAAATAAAAAGTTAATTCTCATAATTCTGTGAGTAAATCTGGTTGAAATCAGAAAACCCTCTATACAGATATGGAAAAAATAAAATAAAAAAATAAAGGCCTCTTCTGTACTCTACACAGCCACACAGTCCTCATACTTAAGGCGAAAATGACCAGTCTGCCTTTTCTGAGCAGCACTGTGTGAGCAACAAATTCCAACTGTTACGGTATATATTTTTTATGAATGGAGGACACTTGCAATCTTGTGCATTATTTTTTTAATTTAATATGTTTCTCCCTCCTCTGTTCATCATCTACACAAAAAGAAATCCAACCGGCCCTTGAACATAAACCCTTGGAGCCCCTTAACCCACTAGGCCACCAGGCACCAGTATTTAACCACAAAAAAAGAGAGCACATCCACTTACCCTCTCATGCAGCCTCTCATTCATGGTTACTTTCCTCTTCTCTGCTCTCTTCACTCCCAGCATCTGGACCAGGGGCTTGATGGTGATGCCCTGTAATGGAAAACGAGTATTAGTGCTCTCTCTATCTCTCTCTCACACTCACACACACACACACACACACACACAGGCGCACACACACACACACACACACACACACACACACACACACACACACACACACACACACACACCAAACATGTACCAAAATAGTATTGTGGACTCTAAAAATCATCATCATCATCATCATCATCATCCGGACCTCCTTTCCCACCCAAGGACGGGGAATATATAGATCTATGAATAAGTAGATAAACTGATGGATAAACACAAATAAACAGATAGATAACCTGACATATTTCATTTGTATATCAGAATGAAATGGAATTGGATTTAATAAGTCTGACTCAATCATATATATAATAATAATAATAACAATGATAGTAATAATAATAATAATAATAATAATAATAATAATAATAATAATAATAATAATAATTAAGAGAAAAACAGAATATTGGCTGAAGTAACAAAACACTTACCCGTACTTACCAAGCCTTATACTCATTTTATCATAACTATAACTGAGTTTAAATAATTATAAGAGTTTAGGATAATTATAACTGTGCTTAGAATAACTATAACTGAGCTTAGAATAACTATAACAGCTTGGAGTAACTATAACTGAGCTTAGAATAACTATAACTGAGCTTAGAATAGTTATAAGAGCTTAGAATAACTATAACTGAGCTTAGAATAGTTATAAGAGCTTAGAATAACTGTAACTGAGCTTAAATAACTGTAACTGAGCTTAGAATAACTATAGCTGAGCTTAGAATAACTATAACTGAGCTTAGAATAACTATAATAACTTAGAATAATTATAACTGATCTTAGAATACTTATAACTGAGCTTAGAATAACTATAATAACTTAGAATAATTATAACTGATCTTAGAATACTTATAACTGAGCTTAGAATAACTATAACAGCTTAGAATAACTATAACTGAGCTTAGAATAACTATAACAGCTTAGAATAACTATAATTGAGCTTAAATAACTATAACTGAGCTTAGAATAACTATAACTGAACTTAGAATAACTATAACTGAACTTAGAATAACTATAACTTAGAATAACTAAAAACTGAGCTTAGAATAACTATAACTTAGAATAACTATAACTGAACTTAGAATAACTAAAAACTGAGCTTAGAATAACTATAGCTGAGCTTAGAATAACTATAACTGAGCTTAGAATAACTATAATAACTTAGAATAATTATAACTGATCTTAGAATACTTATAACTGAGCTTAGAATAACTATAATAACTTAGAATAATTATAACTGATCTTAGAATACTTATAACTGAGCTTAGAATAACTATAACAGCTTAGAATAACTATAACTGAGCTTAGAATAACTATAATTGAGCTTAAATAACTATAACTGAGCTTAGAATAACTATAATAACTTAGAATAATTATAACTTATCTTAGAATAACTATAACTGAGCTTAGAGTAACTATAACTGAGCTTAGAATAACTATAACAGCTTAGAATAACTATAACTGAGCTCAGAATAACTATAACTGAGCTTAAAGTAATTATAACTGAGCTTAGAATAACTATAACTGAGCTTAGAGTAACTATAACTGAGCTTAGAATAACTATAACTGAGCTTAGAATAACTATAACTGAGCTTAGAATAACTATAACAGCTTAGAATAACTATAACAGCTTAGAATAACTATAACAGCTTAGAATAACTATAACTGAGCTTAGAATAATTATATCTGAGTTTTGAATATCTTAGAATAACACTGAAACATCTAGCTAAAAATATCAATAATTACACTTATAATAATTCAAAATATTCTACACCATATTCACTACAAAATCTCACTCATCATTACCATCACTATCATCATCATCCAAACCCCTTTCCTCACCAAAGGATGGGGTGAGGCAGGGGTCCAGAGGGCAAGAAGAAATGTCTCTGTCTATCGATCTATCTGTCTCTCTCCCTCTCTTTCTCAAAAAATGGAGCGTAGGGAGACAAACCATATTTCCTCTGTCTGTCTGTCTACCTATCGGCCTGTCTGTCTGTCTTCCTCACCTGGACAAACACAGTGAAATACACCATAGCGATAGTAGCCGTGAGGAACATCGGCTGGAGTGGGATGTGGTTCGGGTCAATTGTTATAACCAAAGCGAAGGCCACAGCCCCTCGTAGGCCACCATAAGACATCACAAATTTGTCCACAAACGTTATCTTCTTGACGCGGAACCGATTGCACATTGCACTGAAGATTAGGACACCTGGAAGGGGAAGAAGTTGGTGAATACTCTCTCTCACACACACACACACAAGTTACCCATACACACACAATAAATTGAAACATTTTTGGACACCTAGAAGGGAAAATGACAATGAATTCTCTTTATAATGCACTCTCTCTCATTCACACACACACACACACACACACACACACTGGGTGGAAATCAAGTTCATAAGAGCCAAAAGTTCATTTCACATAGAAGCGATACAATCACCCCTTATACAACTGTCTGCCAATATGACCTTAACACTTTAGCATTCATTGATTGCATATGAGATTTTTTCCCTTCCCCTCCTCACATACATTGTTCTAGTCGGCCGCCCCCTCCACTCTCCCTCATTCACATTCACTCTTCTAGTTAGTCTCTCCCTCCTCCTCCTCTCCCCCTCACCCTCACTCACATACTCTCTCCTTGTCAGCCTCCCTCTCCACCTGCATCTCACTCACATACACTCTTCTACTTAGTGTCTCCCTCCTCCTCTCCCCCTCTGCTTCACTCACATACGCTCTCCAAGTCAGTCTCTCTTTTCACCTACCAAAAACTCTGTAGATGGAGCAGAATAGGATGGTAAAGACGACGAACCACGTGTTCCAATCGTGTTTGCTCTGAACGGTGGAAACTCCCAGGAACATGAAGATGACGGTCTCAGAGGACGATGCCAACATCTTCATTGCGTACTTGATGGTCGTGTGGGACTTGGTTGATATGTTCTGCTCTACGTAGTTCTTCATTGTTATACCACAGAATGTTATGCTGGGGAAGAACAGTAAAATCAATACACTACTGCTACTACTACCACTACAACTACTATCTATATATTGCCAGACGCCTTAATCCCGTAAGGGGTGGCCACAAACAAACTGCCTCCATGTCGCCCTGTCCCCCCGCCATTTCATTGCAACCACTACTACTACTACTACTACTACTACTATTACTCTGCCCAGAATTAGGATTTTTAGGTCAGGCTTTTTAAAGTGAAAGTGCCAAGTTGGTTTCTCCTGAATGGCACTACATCTGCAATAAACCCCAACCATTCCTTTGATGCAGATCCTTATGGGACAAATATCACCTGGGGAGCCTTAACCTACCTGACCACCAGGGGTCCATTTGGTTACATGATCAACACTCAATAAAGTAAAAGGTTTGTGTCCCTCAGAGCCGCCCAAAAGGCAGCACTACATCAGGCGAGTGGATGGTGAAAAGAATATAACTTACGATAAGAAGTAACACTAAAAAATGTAAAAGGTTTGTGTCACTCAGAGTCACCCAAAAGGCAGCACTACATCAGGCGAGTGGATGGTGAAATATAACTTACGATAAGATTCCCGAGAGGTGGAAGATCTCGGCATTGAGGTAGGCGAGGTAGGACATGACGAATACGAAGATCGGCTCAATGACACGAACCTGACTGGTGAATCTGTGAGGGAAAAAAATATCACTGCAGTCTCTTCACTTCAAATAGGCCTAAAACTGACTAATGATGACTATAACGCTTTGCTAAATGAAATCTACCTATCTATAGCCCGACGCCCTAATCCTGCAAAGGGTGGCCACAGACAGAACGCCTCCAAGTTGCTCTGTCACCCATCATTTGACTGCTCTCCCTCCAAATCACTCCCCCCTCCCTCATATACCTCTCAACTCCATCCCTCCACACTTCATAATACTCTTTTTACTCTAATCTGGCCTACAATTACCATCTCTCCATTTTGACATGAACAGATAGACTGACAAAGAAACAAATAGATAGATAGATAGATAGATACCATTTTGACTGATCAGTTAATACATGAACAGATAGTGATAAGGAAACAGATAGATAGATAGACCAAGACAGACAGATTAATAGATACAGATAGATATATACCTGGTGACAAATGCAGTAAGGAAGCCCCAGATGATGCCAATTGCAGTGCCTCCCAGTGCAACCAGCAGGAAGGATGCAATGCCACTTGCAATATCAACGGGAAGGATATTGTCCTCACCCAATTCACTGAAGCCTTCGAATAAATGATACAGGACCTGAGGAGGATTAAAAAAAAACATTATTATTATTATTATCATCATTATCATTATCGTCATCATCATCACCACTACTACGACTACTGCCACTACTATTAAAACTATTACTACCACCACTATGACTCCCATCAAGAGCGTAGGGTTCCTGAGCAAGGCTACCACACCACTACTACTACTACAGTCACTACCACTATACTTACGACAGTAACACCATCATTGAGTAGTGATTCGCCAAACACCAGGATGTACAACACTTCCTCCACGTGGATCTCCTCAAACACGGCTAACACTGCCACAGGATCAACGGCTGATATTAGCGAGGAGAAGAGGAACATGTGCAGAACAGGAATATCAATGCCGAAGATGCCCGTGAGGCTGAGGGCATACATGGTGATGCCTGTGGAGGGAAAAGGGGGTTATGAGTCTCCTTGGTTACTAGTCAAATCGGCTCTTATGAGTCGTAGTTGGTGGGAATGAGTCTCCTTGGTAACTAGTCAAATCAGCCCTTCAGAGTTGTAGTTGGGTATGAGGTGGGAATGAGTCTCCTTGGTTACTAGTCAAATCAGCCCTTCAGAGTAGTGGTTGGTTATGAGTCTCCTTGGTTACTAGTCAAATCTAATGAGTCTCTTTGGTTACTAGCCAATCAGTCCTTCAGAGCCACAGTTTGTTATAAGGCAGGAATGAGTCTCCTTGGTTACTAGCCAAATCAGCGCTTCAAAGTCGTTACTGTATGAAATTCAACGAGGCTAAGGTAATACACACACACACACACACACACACACACAGAGATAGACAGATAGATAGATAGACAGATAGATAGAGAGAGAGAGAGAGAGAGAGAGAGAGAGAGAGAGAGAGAGAGAGAGAGAGAGAGAGAGTATTATATTAACACACACACAGAGTTAGAAAGATAGAGAGGGTATAATTATTAACACACACACACACACACACACACACACACACACACACACACACAACCTGATAGCCACAAGAGACGTACTAAACCATCTTACCAATAGTCAGGGCGTTCCAGATGGTTCCAATGACAGCGAAAACTAAGATGGTGAACAGATGGTCAAAGAAGAGGCGATTGGGCATGAAATATCCAGCGTCGAGGATGATGGGGGGGAGGAGGTAGAGAAAGAAGACGTCTGCAGTGAGAGGCGAGACCGAGGCCGCTTGAGTGTAGAAGAGAAGCAGCCCGATAATGACTCCGAGGACAATCAGCATACAGGATTCCGGAAAGACGTGCGAGAGCTTGGGCGTCATGTGGAAGCCTGAGGAAGATTGAGACGGGGGGGGGGTTAGGGGGTTTATCTATCTGTCTATCTATCTATTTATGTCTATCTATCGATCTATCAATGTTTCTACTCATTATTATCATCAATATAATCATCGTAATCGTAACCATCATCATCATCATCATCATCACCACCACCACCATCATCAATATTACACACACACACACACACACACACACACACACACACACGTGGTAAATGGTTCCCTGGGTTACGAAAGAGAGAGAGAGAGAGAGAGAGAGAGAGAGAGAGAGAGAGAGTTTTCCCCTTTGAGAACGGGCTCCAACTCTCTCTCTCTCTCTCTCATCGGGAATTCCCACCATTGTCCCAGTACGAAACCTGTGACGTCACAAGTCCTGCCAACAAAAAACGAGATTTAATTGCCTTAAAGAAAACGTAAAACAATATACTGGAATGCGAGAGAGAGAGAGAGAGAGAGAGAGAGAGAGAGAGAGAGAGAGAGAGAGAGAGAGAGATTGGGATATGAAATAACACAACAACTATAATAATAATAATAATAATAATAATAATAATTGTTTGGGATCAGAAAAATATCATCATCATCATCATCATCATCGTCCTCCTCCTCCTCCTCCTCCTCCTCACCATCCTCCTCTTCCTCCTCCTCCTCAAAATCATCAATAATAAAAATAATGGAAGAAAATGGGATGATAAGGGAGAGTGACGTCAAAAGGAGAGGCGAAAGCAGGATGGGGAAGCACGTGAAACTTACTGAGAGAGAGAGAGAGAGAGAGAGAGAGAGAGGGTGACCTTGCATGATGAAGAAGATACAGTGGAATTAGTAGACCGTGACCTCTGCATCTAATAACGGACTGAGGTCAAGGTAGGTCATATAGGGTCAATGTGAAGAGTGTTTTATAATTATCAGGTGACACAGGACATGGGGTCAAGGTGATGGTGGTGGTGGTGGTGGTGGTGGTGGTGGTGGTGGTGGTGATGATGATGGTGGTGGTGAGGGTGATGGTGATGATGATGATGATGATGGTGATGATGATGGTGATGATGGTGGTGGTGGTCGTGATGATGATGATAATATTAATAATATTAATAATAACAATAATAATAATAATAATAATAAAATGTTGAGAGAGAGAGAGAGAGAGAGAGAGAGAGAGAGAGAGAGAGAGAGAGAGAGAGAGCATCACGAGTTTTTCATTACCTTTGATTAAGATAATATATAAAAGGAGAGGAACGTGTCCCCAAGCTCTCTCTCTCTCTCTCTCTTTTCTCTCTCTCTCAAGAATAAGAAAAGAGGAGATGAACATTATAGGAAGAAGCTCTCTCTCTCTCTCTCTCTCTCTCTCTCTCTCTTTTACAATCTCACTTCCTCATCCTCCCTTTCCCCTCCCCCCTCCTCATCTTCTCTCTCCTCCCACTCCTCTTCCTCTTCCCCCTTCCCTCCATCTCTCCCCCTTCCTCCCTCCTCCTCCTCCCCTTCACTTTCCTTCCTCACTCCCGTCTTCTCTCCATTGCGTTCTCCTCCTTGCCTTTCCTTCCTTTACCGTTTCTGATTTGCCTTCCGGTCGAGAGAGAGAGAGAGAGAGAGAGAGAGAGAGAGAGACCTACTTCCCTTGTGGTATGATCAAAAAAGGGAACCGAACCGGGGAGCCGTAACCCCCTGACCACCAGGCTCCTGTGACGAAGGGCTAAAAATACTATACCACAATGGGAGGCAATTTTGTGTTACGTAATGCAGTACCTATTCACACTATCCTCTTCCTCTCCCTCCCTCCCTGCTGCCTCTCCACCTCCTTTCCTCCAATTCTTCCTTCCTCCTCCTCCTCCTCTCTCCTTTCCTCTATTTCTTCCTTCCTCCTCCTCTTCTTTCCTCCATTTCTTCCTTCCTCCTCTCCCCCCTCTCCTTCTTTCCATCTCCCCTTTCCTTCTTCCTCCTCTTCCACTTTCCCTCTCTACCTTCCCCTCCTCCTGCTCTTCTCTCTCTCTCTCTCTCTCTCTCTCTCTCTCTCTCTCTCTCTCTCTCTCTCCATTCCTCCTCCTTTTCCTACAAGCACTTTCTTCCTCATTCCTCCTCCTCCTTCCCTCCCCATCCACACCTCTTATCCCCTCCCCCATTACCATACAATACACCCCACACCGGCATAGGGTCATTAGGCAATAAAGACACAATTACTACACACACACACACACACACACACACAGAGGCAGATACATACACAGACACAGACACACACACAGAGGCAGATACATACACAGACACAGACACACACACAGAGGCAGATACATACACAGACACAGACACACACACACACACACACGCACACACACATTATCCTTTCAACATACAAGCTTGAACAACACAACATTTACCTTCACCTCTGGCTCACTCACATGCACTCTCCCAGGTGAAAATGCCACCGTCAATAAGGGAATGGCGCTGCCGTGGGGAGGTATGCGCTCTGTGAATGCTCTACTTGGTCTTGTTGTACGGTATAGGAATGTTTTAGTGTGACAAACGCCAAACGATCGTCTTCAGTGACCTTTGCGGGTTTAGTTCGGCTTAATGAGGCCATGCTGACCAAGTACTCAAGGTTGGGGAATGGCCGAGTTAAGCCAGACTAAATCACCCGTGCATCGGCGCTGAGGACCGCCCCTTGTCAAGCCCTTGTACACGTCTGTCTTAAGAAATGTCCTGTCCTGGGGGTGTACTAGCAGCCAGGGGGTGTACTGGGGGTGTACTAGCAGCCAGGGGGTGTACCGGGGGTGTACTAGCAGCGAGGGGGTGTACTGGGGGTGTACTAGCAAGGAGGGGGTGTACCGGGGGTGTATTAGCAGCCAGGGGGTGTACTGGGGGTGTACTAGCAAGGAGGGGGTGTACTGGGGGTGTACTAGCAGCCAAGGGGTGTACCGGGGGTGTACTAGCAGCGAGGGGGTGTACTGGGGGTGAACTAGCAAGGAGGGGATATCGGGGGTGTCCTAGCATCGAGGGCGACAATATCCCGTAAAAACGCCGGCGGAGACAGCTGCACATCCTGGAGTGAGGCAGGAAGGAAGGGAAGGCACTGCACCGGGACTCCCCTCCACCAGGTAAGAGTTCCCAGGCTTCTTTCCGAGGCCTGACCCGGACCTGCCTTGACGTAGCTACCATGACCTACACACACACACACACACACACACACACACACACACATACACGCACGGACGCAGACAACTCTCACTTATTCTACCTGGCTTTACTTTCCACATCCCCAGTTCAAGTGCTCTAACCTAATCTACTTTCACATCATCTAACCTGACCTTACCTGATGATATCTAAATCTAACGGCGCGTAGCTAAATGTGATCTGACCTAACCTAACCTAACCCAACCTAACCTAACTTAACCTAATCTAACCTAGCCTAACACTTCTTCCCGTGGGATGACCCGGAGCTGCAGACCCTTTCAATGACGTAGTTGGCATGACCTTCTACACATAAGGCATAAAAACTACACACCACATCCTACCTCGTTTTTACCTACCCCAGTCACACCTGATTTAGCGTTATCTATCTGTCTATCTATCTGTAGCCAAACTCCACATATCTATCTATCTATGTGTCCATCTATCTATAGCCAGACGCCTTCATCCGTAAGGGGTGGCCACAAATAAATCGCCTCCATGTCCCCTGCCATTTCGCTGCTCTCTAACGATCTAATATATTCTAGCAAACTAGCTTTCCTTCACATAATATAGCCTAACTTAACCTAGAAATATTCACAGAGCGTATACCTCAGCCAACTCCATAAATCCTGATCCACACCATAATCTAATCAACTGCCTAATCACACCATCCTTTTCCTCTCCTTGCTACCTCGCCTCCTCCTCTTCCCTCCATTTCTTCCTTCCTTTTCCTTCCCTTCCCTCCATTTCTTCCTTCCTTCTCCTCCTCTTCCCTCCATTTCTTCCTTCCTTCTCCTCCTCTTCCCTCCATTTCATCCTTCCTTCTCCTTCCCTTCCCTCCATTTCTTCCTTCCTCCTCCTCTTCCCTCCATTTCTTCCTTCTACTCCTCTTCCCTCCATTTCTTCCTTCCTCCTCCTCTTCCCTCCATTTCATCCTTCCTTCTCCTCTTCCCTCCATTTCATCCTTCCTTCTCCTCTTCCCTCCATTTCTTCCTTCCATCTCCTCTTCCCTCCAATTCTTCCTTCCTCCTCCTCTTCCCTCCATATACTCCTTCCTCCTCCACCAATACACCAGAAGTCATCACAATCCAGCAACAACTTTTTCAGATCCTGTGCACAAACGGACACGGGTGAACACTTAACTTCCCCCTAACTTCACTGGCGGGGGTAACAGATGCTTAACTCCCTATCCTAACAAATCCTAATCTAACTCCATCTAATCTAATCTAATCTTAAACTAATTCAACCGTAACCAACGTGAAACAAGAGGGATGACCTTTAACATGCAAGGCTCTATAAATATTAATCACTAACACGCTATAAGAAGAATTCCTAGCCTAATCTAACTCCTAACTCAGTGATTTCTGCCCTGACCTAACCTAACCTAACCTACCTTCAATTAGGCAACAAAGCATCCCCTATCCTGACCTAACATCAACTATTTCAAACCTAACCTAAAATCGTATCCTAACCTAACCTAACTTCTATCTATCTAGCGATCTATTGCCAGACGCCTCAATCCCATATGGGGTGGCCACAAACAAATCGCCTCCACGTCGCCCCGCCATTTCACTGCCCTGCTCCCAACTCACACCCCGCTCTCTCATATACCTCTCCACTCCATCCCTTCATCTAACCTTACCTAACTTACCTTCACTTAATCCACAACTTCCCCCGCCCTAATCTAACATCTATCACCTCTCTAATCTTCCCCTGTCGTAATCTAACATCTATCACCTCTGTCTAATCATCCCCTGTCCTAATCTAACATCCATCACCGCTGTCTATTCTTCCCCTGTCCTAATCTAACATCTATCTAATTTTCCCCTGTCCTAATCTAACATCTATTACCTCTCTAATCTTCCCCTGTCCTAATCTAACATCTATCACCTCTGTCTAATCTTCCCCTGTCCTAATCTAACATATATTACCTCTCTAATCTTCCCCTGTCCTAATCTAACATCTATCACCTCTGTCAAATCTTCCCCTGCCCTAATCTAACATCTATCACCTCTCTCTAATCATCCCCTGTGCTAATCTAACATCTATTACCTCTCTAATCTTCCCCTGTCCTAATCTAACATCTATCACCTCTGTCAAATCTTCCCCTGCCCTAATCTAACATCTATCACCGCTATCTAATCTTCCCCTGTGCTAATCTAACATCTATTACCTGCCTAATCTAACCTCATCTAACCCCACCCGGACCTGTGCTATCTGTAATGGGAAGCCTTCAGAAAACATGACAACAAAATAACGAGTGTCCTTCAGGAAAATAGCCTTCATGTACCCTCCTCTCTCTCTCTCTGTCTCTCTCTCTCTCTGTCTCTCTCTCTCTCTCTCTCTCTCTCTCTCTCTCTCCCTACCTATATATCTACCTAACTATCTCTATTTTATCTTTACCTACTACTCTGCCATAAATAGATATAGATAGATTGACAGATAGACAGTGAGAGAGAGAGAGAGAGAGAGAGAGAGAGAGAGAGAGAGAGAGAGAGAGAGAAACAGACAGACAGAGACAGAGACAGAGGAATAAAAACTACATTCATTTTAGGAATCACATGGTAATAATAATAATAATAATAATAATAATAATAATAATAATAACAGCAACAATAAAAATAATGAGAGAGAGAGAGAGAGAGAGAGAGAGAGAGAGAGAGAGAGAGAGAGAGAGAGAGAGAGAGAGAGAGATTAATTTCAAGGCAGCACAAGGTAAAGAAATTAAATCCATCAGTAAATAATATAAATAATAATAAAGTAATTATTGTTTTTAATAGCGATAAAATAGAACAATAGGTTTTTAATGATCCCTCTGGCTTACTGTGGTAGATAGATAGATAGATAGATAGATAGATAGGTGGGTAGGTGAATAAAGAGGTAGGTAGGAGGGTAGGCAGGTAGACAGAGAGGTCAGGTGAGAGGTGGGATGGTAGACACACTATAGATAGATAAATAGATCGATAGATAGATGAACAGGTAGGAAGGTAGACAGGCATACAAAGATTATCTGTCTATCTATCTATCTATCTATTGCCAGACGCCATAATCCCGTAAGGGGTGGCCATTTGACTTTGAGTTATTTGTTTTACGGGGAGGGGCACTAACCCTCCACCAACCCACTTGTTGACACGTAGAGGGCACGTATGGTTTAGTTATATGGTTACCACCCAGCGTTGTAAATGGTTTCCTGGCTTACAGGAAACCATTTGGCTTGTCACTCAATGTAAAGCCACCTGTAAAGGAAAGAAAAGCAATAAGAAGTGACAGGAAAGATGGGAGAAACAGGAAGAGAGGAGGGCAGGCACAGAAAAAGAATGACAAAGGCTAAGGTAGAAGCAGGCAGCACTGCATCAAGTGAGTGGATGATGGTCGCCACCACCTACCACTAGAGGGAAAATTAAGGCCGCAAATAATAGGGAAATTTCAGGAAGAGAAGCGAGACAGAAGAGCTGAAGAGGACATTAAGGAGAGACAGACTGGAGACAAGAAGGCCCCTTTTAGTCGCCTCTTACGACAAGCAGGCATACTGGGGAAGCATTCTTTACCCCCATACCCAGGGGCTACAAAGATTATATAGATAGATAAATGGATCGAGAGATAGACAGATGGATGGGTAGAGATAGATAGATATATAGATAAAGAGACAGGCAGGTAGGCAGCTACGTAGGTAGGTAGGTAGGCAGGGAGACAGACTGGAAAGCACGTAAGTAGGCAGGTAGGTAGGTAGGTAGGTAAGCAGGTAAACACATATAAAGATAGATAAACAGATCGATAGACAGGCAGATAGACAGAGACAGAAACAGATACAGTTAACAGTCAATGTAATCAACAGTTAAAGTGTAGAATATATTAATTCAAGTTACAAATGTTTTACCGATGAGAATTCTACTCTTACTTTTTTCTTTCGTAATATGAAGGCCACATCAGCCAGAAAGGACCTCTAGATCTGTAACGTCTGTGTATCTGTGTAACTCACTACATTCCCACACCTCCACCCACACTCTTGCCAGATCCCTATAAAAAGGTTTCCCATCTTTGACCTCTCACCTCTTCACCTCCCTCCCCCCCTTCTCTCTTTCTCTCCCCGTTTCTTCCTCCCCCCCACTCCCCCTCCTTACTTCTTCACCCCTGTCCCCCTCTCTCTCTCCTCCCTCCTTCTCTCATTCCCCCTCACCCTCCTCCTTCTTCCCCTATCCTCCTCCCTTCAGTATCTCTCTCTCCCTCTTTCAGTCCCTTCCTTCTTCCCCTCCCCTCCTCCCTCAACC
>NC_136964.1:11924095-11951595 GCF_032717465.1 Coenobita brevimanus
GACAGGTAGATAATCAACACCTGGACAAAGTACCTAAGAGAGTAATGAATAAAATACGGAAATCACTGGTTCTGTGGGTGTGGACGTGACACGAGCTGTTCTATCCTAACCCCTGGCCAATTATACCACACGACTCCCTGCTCGCCACCTCTTCTCTCTCTCTCTCTCTCTCTCTCTCTCTCTCTCTCTCGTCTCTCCATCTCTCTCTCTCTCACACACACACACACCTCTTCCATTTTCTTTCTTTACTCTCTTCTCTTACCCTCTATTCTTCTCTCTTCATTTTTCCCTATCCTTCCCCCCTCTCTTCCTTGCACCTCTCTTCTCTTTCCTCATCCATCCTCCCCCCCCTTCTCTCTCTCTCTCCCTCTCTCTCTCTCTCTCATAATGGGGGCAATTTGGCTCGTAATTGTCCCCATTCAAGGGGTGTCCGGTATAATGAGGGGGGGAGGGGGGGAGAAATGAGAGAAGATTGGATGGAATGGAAATGACGGAATGGGAAGGAAGGAAGGGAGAGAGGGTGAAGGGAGAGAAGGGAGAGGAAGAGTGGAGGTAGGAGGAAGGGTAGAGAAGGCGAGGGAGAGGGAGGGGGGGGTAGAGGAAGGGAGGAGATGGAGAGGGAAGGGACTAAAAGAGAAGGAAGAGAGGAAGAAAGGAGAAAAGAGGAGAGGTGTGAGGAAGGGTAGAGAATGAAAGGGAGAGGAAGGGAGGAAATGGAGGAGGAGGGGACTAGAAGAGAAGGGAGGGGAGGATGGAGGGAGGAGAGGAGGAGGAGGAGGAAGAGAAGAGGAGATGGAGGGAAGAGAAAGATCAGAGAAGAAGAGGAGGAGAGGAGGGGGATGGAAGAATATTGTTGAGAGAGAGAGAGAGAGAGAGAGAGAGAGAGAGAGAGAGAGAGAGAGCCTACTATGTCCAATGATACAATTCTGGTTTAATGTGTATATGATTCGGTGTCTCTCTCCCCCCCTTCTCTCTCTCTCTCTCTTTCCTCTCTTTCACACACACACACACACACACACACACACACACACACACACACAAGAACCAAAGAGAAAGACACATCCCAGAGTCGATATTAAAACTATAATTAACACAGGAAAAAACCGAAGTGCAATATACGTAATAAATCGCTAAGATAAAGGAGTTAGGAAGCCCATAATGCCACTTCTAATACAGTGGTAATGCCTATCGACCGCAATCCATAATTTCCAGGTCACAATTTTCCCTCAGCATACGATACAACCATCTAATTTACCTCAAGGTCCCCGAGTGATGAGAAAGGTGTGTGACGGTGGGGTACAGGGAATACAATGGAGCATAGAGGAATACAAAGGGGAACAGAGGAATTCAAATGAGTACAAAGGAAAGCAGACAACATCTTTTAGTCGTTCCGTAGCTGTTATAAGCCTAAATTACTTCTTAAACTCTTACCTGATATTCCCGTACAGGTAAGAAGCTTGCTAACACCTTTTCCTTAGCGATTTATTTCTGATTCTGCTATATTATGCTGTGATAGTCATGCAATCTAGGTTGATATTAATAAGTCGTTTGTAAAATAAATCGCTAAGGAAGAGGTGTTAGGGGCCCTAGTCCTTTCGATGCCTACTATATCACTTCCTCCATCACCCAAACACACCTACACCCTCGCACCTGTAGGCCTAGCGGGTCATTAGGCTGACTGGTTTACCTGAAATTCATCTCACCTGCCTCACCTGGCCAATTAACTCACCTGAGGAAGAAGGAGAAAGAATAGGTGAAGACAGATGTGGAAAATGAGTCGCCTAGATCATTATCATAAGAACATTCCATCATGAACACGAATTTGAGTAAGATAGGGTAAGTGTGTGTGTGTGTGTGTGTGTGTGTGTGTGTGTGTGTGTGTGTGTGTGTGTGTGTGTGTGTGAGAGAGAGAGAGAGAGAGAGAGAGAGAGAGAGAGAGAGAGAGAGAGAGAGAGAGAGAGAGAGAGAGAGAGAGAGAGAGAGAGAAAGAAAGAGAGAGTGTGTGTGTGTGTGTTAATAAAGCAACCTTCTCTGGATATGAGTTAGGCAAACCCGTTCCCAAGATCCGGCCACAAATTCTGTCTGTCTGTCTGTCTGTCTCTGTCTCTGTCTGTCTGTCTGTCTGTCTGTCTGTCTCTCTCTCTCTCTCTCTCCGCCCCCGGAAGTGAGGTGGTAGGGTATTACACGGTTCAATGCCTATCCCCTCCCACCCCCCTTTTTCTCTCCTTCCCTCCCTCCCCTTTCCTCCCCTCATTTCCCCTCCTCCTCCATTGCCTCCCCTCTACTTCTCCCCCACTTTTCTTCCTCCTCCCCCTCCTCCTTTTCCTCCAACCCTTTCTTTCTCTCCATTTCTTTCCCCTCCCTCCCCTCCCCTTCCTTTCTTCTCCTCTGTTCATTCTCTTCTACCTTGCCCCCCTCATCTCTCTCTCTCTCTCTCTCTCTCTCTCTCTCTCTCACACACACACACACACACACACACACACACCATTGAATAGCACGGCCACTCGATCTATATAATTCACGTCCCGTAATTTCACTTCCTGTGTGTGTGTGTGTGTGTGTGTGTGTGTGTGTGTGTGTGTTTTCATTATATCGTACAACTAGACGCGTACACATACAAACATACATACAGACACACACACACACACACACACACACACACACACATTGGTATTCTTCACATAATCTTTTAAACAAACACACACATGCCAGGAGACACTAGCACACACACACACATACACAAACACACACACACACACACACACACACACACACACACACACACACACACACACACACACAGTAACCTCCCCGCAAAAAAAAAATAAAATGAGAGAGAGAGAGAGAGAGAGAGAGAGAGATTTAAGTACAGGATAGCAAAACAGAAGTCTCTCTCTCTCTCTCTCTTTCTCTCACGTCATAAGCCTCTTCCATATTTCATTTCTCCTCTTTCCTCCTCCTCCTCTTCTTCCTCCTCCTCCTCCTCTTCTTCCTCCTCCTCCTCCTCTTCCTATCTTGACCAGCGCACAGGTCACGTGATAGGTCAAGGGCTGTTTCTTCTTCCTTTCCTCCATTCCTTCACACTCTCTCTTACTTCCTTCCTCCACTTCCAATATTTCCTCTTCATTCTCATTTCCCTCTTCTTCCCTTACACTTTCCTCTTCCTTATAGCTTCAATGTTTAAAAGGCCCTTCTATCTATCTATCTATCTATCGTAAGAGAGATCAAGGCGCCATAGAGACAGATAGATAGACAGATTGATAGATAGACACAGACAGACAGCTATACAGGTGCATACATAACACCTTTATAGCCAGCCAGCCAGACAGACAGACACGACCTATGCCAACACCAATACCCTCCCTCATGGCACGTTTATCCTGGGTTTAAAAAATTCTCTCCACGTCCTCTCCACATTATCCTGCCATCTCGTTCTCGGTCGACCCCTCCTTTCACCCTCAAATTAATGTTCATCGCGAGACATTACTTAGAGGCATGTGATCCCCCCTCTCTCTCTCTCTCTCTCCCTCTCTCTCTCTCTCACTTGGAGTTGTATGGCGAAAGGAAGCCTGCTTTTTTCAGTATATTATTTCACGGCGAACAGAGATCAAGTTGGTGTCGCTTCGGTGAACTGTTTGAAGAGCTGTAAGACCCGGCAGGAAACTGTGCGAAGGACCACCACGCGATGCAGAATATACATGAGGGAGGTAGGGATAAGGGAAGAAAGGGAGGAAGGGGGATAGAAAGAGAGAGAGGAAGGGGGAAAGGGGGGAGAGGGAGGATGGAGGAAAGGGAGGTAAGGGAAGAGGGGGCGGAGGGAGGAGGGGGGAGTAGGATGGTCACATGGTCTACTATCTTATCAACTCTCTTTAGATATATATTGTCTAATCAGAATGCAGAGTGTGGAAGAGCGCGTGGTGTATGGGTATCTGGAGGGAGGGAGGGGGAGGGAGGGGAGGAGAGATAAGGGGAGGGAGGAGAGGAGGGGGAGGAGAGGAATAGGTCACATGGTATGGGTAAAGAGGAAATGGAAAGGGGAGGAACAGTAGGGAAATGTGGAGGAGATGATGATGATGATTTGAGAGAGAGAGAGAGAGAGAGAGAGAGAGAGAGAGGTTAACGTTCCCTGTCCCTTCCTTAACATCCAAACTTCATCTTCTTATCTCAGGTCTTCCTCTCCTTCACCCCTATCAGGCCTCATATGTCACTCCCCTGTTGCCCCCTCCCTTCTCTCTCTCTCTCTCTCTCTCTCACACACACACACAATAATTATCTTTACTTCTCTCATATACTTTCTTAAATTCTCTCCCTCTCTCTCTCTCTTTAAAATGAGCGAAACTGCCAAAGAAATGAATCTTAGCACTGCATTCCGTTGTGTTTATGCATATGAGAGAGAGAGAGAGAGAGAGTGTTCTGAAACAGTTAGTAAACACAGAATTACTGCCTTCCTTCCACCCCCCCCTTTCTCTCTCTCTCTCTCTCTCTCTCTCTCAACCTAACAGCCTAACCTCCCCCACAGCACCCCAACACACACACACACACACACACACACACACACACACACACACACACACACACACACACACACACACTGGTATTCAAAGCAATCTTGACGACACATCCCATTACCACGAAGTTAGTCTCTCTCTCTCTCTCTCTCTCTTCTCTCTCTCTCTCGCTCTCTCTCTCTCTCTCTCTCTCTCGCTATCACACCATCCAGCCTACCCTAATGGATCACAGGCCTAACGAAAATAAACCTACCTATTCCCCCCACCTCTCTCTCTCTCTCTCTCCCCCTCTCTCTCTCTCCCTCTCTCTCTCTCTCTCTCGTTGGATAAATTTATTCGAAACAAATCGCATACATAATACAGTATTTTATTTTTCATAGGACGGAACTGGGCAGAAAAAAGATAATACTACGGCTCTACATCCTTTCCATGGCACTTCTTCGTGACTAGCATCAGTGGTGTAAATCTCTCGTTACAACTCGGCATTCAAGATCAGAAAAAGATTATACGGTGGCTCTACATGCTTTTCGTGGCACTTCTTCGTGACTAGCATCTTCGTAGTGTTAAATTTTAGGTCAAGTTAGAGTAAAAAGGTAGAATGCATGAGAGTCTTACTTAAGGTATCGTGTGAGTGAAGTAGGTCAGGGTGGAGAGGAAGGAGGGAAGAGGAGAGGGTGGAGGGAAGAGGAGAGGGGAGGAGAGAGAAGGAGGAGAGAAGGGAAGGAGAGGAAAAAAGAGAGAGAAGGAAGGTGAGGGAAACTGAAGGAATGGATGAAGAGAAGAAGGAATGGGAAAGGTTATGCGAGGGAAGGAGGAGTGAAGGAAGGAGAGAGAGAGAAGGAGAGAGTATGGAGGGTGAGGGAAAGGGAAGGAAGGGGAGAAAGGAAAGAGGAAGGATAGGGGAGGGAACGAGGAGTGAGGGGAGGAGAGAGAGAAGGAGAGAGGTAAAAGAGGAAGAGGAGAGAAAGGAAAGAGGAAGGATAGGGAATGGCAAGTTGGGTGGGGAGTAAGAGAGAGACATTGATGAAAGAGGAAGAGGGGCGGGGAGGAGAGATTTAGAAGGAGATAGGAGAAAGGGAGGGGAGGGAAAGGAAGAGTAGGGGTGAAAAGGGGGGAAGGAGAGAAAGGGGAGGGATGGAGGAGGGAAGAGAAGGAATGGAGAGAAAAATGGGAAGGGAAGAAGAGATGAAGAGTGAGAATGAAAGAGGGAAATGGAGAGAGGAAGGAAGGGGATGACGAGGAGACGGTGAAGGAAGAAGAGAAGAGAGAAATAAAGAGGAGAGAAAAAGAGGAATAGAGAGAGGAAAGGGGAATAGTGTGTATATTATAGCCTGGCAAATATCCCTCACCCCTTTCAGCTCAGTTGATGGCCAAGTGTAGTCAGGGGAAAGGGTGATTTTGACTAGTAACCAAGGAGACTCATTCTACTAGGGTTCAGAGAGAGAGAGGGGGGGGGGTAGGCAGAAGCGTGGGGAAGATGAGCAGCTGGAGGCAAAGGTGGTGTAACAAGGTGTAAGGCAGGATCTCTCTCTCTCTCTCTCTCTCTCTCTCTCTCTCTCTCTCTCATGTACACACGCATCTCTCATTAGACACATTACCTCTCGTACCACACACACACACACACACACACACACACACACACACACACACACACACACACACACACACTCCCGTCTCAATAATAATGCTCTTCCGCTTACATACAAATATATTAATATAAATCTATCTATTAATCTATATATATGTGTGTGTGCGTATGTGTATAATAATAATAATAATAATAATAATAATAATAATAATAATAATAATAATAATCACAACCATTCAATGATTAATCTAGACGAGGAGGAATACAAAGGAGAGAGAGAGAGAGAGAGAGAGAGAGAGAGAGAGAGAGAGAGAGAGAGAGAGAGAGAGAGAGAGAGCCCTTCGAAGCTGCATGTTACAGAGAAGACTATGACTACGAGATCTAATTCTACATGCTGAAGGATAAGGATAGTAAAGCGAGGAGGAGGAGGAGGAGGAGGAGGAGGTGGAGGAGGAGGAGGAGGAGGAGAAGGAGAAGGAGGAGGAGGAGGAAGAAGATGAAGAAGAGGAGGAGGAGGAGGAAAGTGTCGGATGGGGAGAGAAAAATAACAGGCAGAGGATGTAATTTGTGTGGAAGAAATGAAGAGGGGAAATGATAGATAGATAGATAGATAGATAGATAGATAGAGAGAGAGAGAGAGAGAGAGAGAGAGAGAGAGAGAGAGAGAGAGAGAGTAATTCGTCTTAATCTATCTCTAAAGACGGTCAACCCCGCCTGTGTCTGGGGAGCAAGCCTCAGGAGAATTGAGAGGCGACGACGTGGATAGATGAATGGAGGAATAGATGGAGTGAATAGATAAATAGATGAAGATAGAGGGAATAGATTGATAGATGAGGATAGAGGGAATAGACTGATAGATGAGGATAGAGAGAATAGATTGATAGATGGAACAGATGCAGTCGTAAGCAGCTAGATAGATAGACAGATATATTCAGTGTGTGGATGGATGGATAGATTAAAACAAAATAGATATGCAGATAGATAGATAGATAGATAGATAGATAGACAATTCATCCATCCTCTCTCTCTCCACACCATTTCCTCTCCCCTCCCCCGTTCACCTTCACCTCCCAGGCCCTCCCTCTTCCTCCCTTCCCCCCTTCCTTCCTCCCCATTCCCCTTCTCTCTCCCTCCCCGCCTCCACTTCCTCCTTCTCTCCCTCCTCCTCCACTTCCCTCCTCTCTCCCCCTCCTCCATCCTTCTCTCCCTCGCCCCCTCTCCATTTGCTCATCCATTTCAAATCTTCCTCATCATTACTCATGTCTTCACTTCTGTGTGTGTGTGTGTGTGTGTGTGTGTGTGTGTGTGTGTGTGTGTGTGTGTGTGTGTGTGTGGATCTATGTATGTATGTATGTATGTGACTGTGACTGCCTTCCTCTGTATGTATGTATGTAAGTGCATCACGAATTATTGATTTTCCACAAGACGGTGGGTATTTGTGCCGAAGTGGTGACATGTGAAGTGTTTGGTACGTAGGAAGAATGCTGGGTGTAAGGGAAAGGGCTGCCAATCCTATGTCCAGAATCAGAAAAAAAATGTCTTATATAGTCAGCTTCTTACTCTCCACGTCAGTCTCTCATTCTCTTTCCTCTCTAAACTCTCTCATACACTCTCCTCTCATTCTCTTTCCTCTCCAAACTCTCTCATACACTCTCCAAGTCAGTCTCTCATTCTCCACACATTCTTCCATATAATTTTCGGTCGCCCTCTCCAAACACACACACACACACACACACACACACACACACACACACACACACACACACACACACACACACACACTTTTAGACTTTTTATGCGAGGAAGAAAGAACCAAAGGCCATGAGCCCGAAATTTTAGATAGATAGATAGACGAATACTTAGACAGACAGACAGACAGATAGATGGATGGACAGATAGATAGATAGATAATGTCGGTATTGGTGTGAGTGACGGGAGTGGCTTCGTATTCCTGAACCCAACTGGTAAAATTCCCGCCATGCCTCGTGTCCACCACTTTCACCACAGCCACCACCACCACCACACCGAGATTCCACCCTGGACAGAGGTACCCACTGGAAGAAGAAGAGGAAGAAGAAGAAGAGGAGGGGGAAGAAGAAGACTGAGAGGAAGAGGAAGAAGAACAGGAAGGAAACGATGATGAATACAAATTAAAATATCAAGACGAATAATAATAATGATAATAATAATAATAATAATAATAATAATAATAATAATAATAATATTTTAAGCCCTCCTATAGCATCACTTAAATCCTCCCTCCCTCTCTCTCCCTCCCTCCCTCCTTCTCTCTCTCTCCCTCTCTCAACTACTATAATCAGAGGAAGTCTTTCAGGTATATTAAGGTCAACCCACCAATATGGATCTGAAATGCCTGCCCCCCCCTCCTTCTCTCTCTCTCTCTCCCCCTTTCTCTCTACCTACCTACCTATCTATCAATCTATCTATGTCTACTAACATTAAGGTCGATATGTCTCTTATTTCTCTCCCTCTCTCTCTCTCTCGTACTGGAGTGAAAGGACATACCTGTGACCTTCACCTGATCTAACCTTTACCTGTGACCTGGATGAGTGGCAGGGAAGGCTGAGAGAGAGAGAGAGAAAGATAGACAGACAGACAGATAGATAGATAGACAGATAGACAAAGATAGATAAACACAATCCACTCCAACTCAAGCCAATCTAACAACACACGACCCAACATCGCCTAGCATAAGTTAACCCAGTCTAGTTTAAGCCTCTGTAAAATCATTCTTTGCAATTGAATCAGTTGCTCCCTGTTGCAGAATATAGCCAGGGTATGAGGGGAATGGTAGGCGCGTGGCGAACAACTTTACTGAATCGTGTGTGTTTGTGTGTGTGTGTGTGGTGGGAGAATGTGTGTCCATGTATGTGTATCAGAGTATGTGTGTGTGTGTGTGTGTGTGTGTGTGTGTGTGTGTGTGTGTGTGTGTGTGTGTGTGTGTGTGTGTGTGTGTGTGTGTGTGTGTGTGTGTGTGTGTGTGTGTGTGTGTGTGTGTGTGTGTGTGTGTGTGTGTGTGTGTGTGTGTGTGTGTGTGCAGGGGGTATGTTAATGATGAAGGTTGACCCACACCGTCAATATGAAGCAACACAACCACCACCAGCCAACCCCATCAACCCCCTACAACCAACCCCATCAACCCCCTACGACCTCTCTCAACCCCATCATCAACCTCTTAATTTCCCATCATCAGGCCTAACCAAACCTCACCCTGTCAACCCCACATCAACGTCACTACTTCAATTCCTTCCACTACCAACCCACTCCCTCAATCTCTCTCAACCTCTTGCAACCCACTAGCAAGTTTCGTCAACCCAACAGTCAGAGGGATTTGATACAGAGTTAAATCAAATAGAGGATGACATCACGGGACAAGGTTAGAGGTGTGTGTGTGTGTGTGTGTGTGCGAGAGAGAGAGAGAGAGAGAACACGTGTCTGTGTGTGTGTGTGTGTGTGTGTGTGTGTGTAAAGATGTACGTGATATATGGTAAAGTAGAATGTGTGTGTACCTGTCTGTCTGTTCATAATGAAAGTCTATGATGAAAGAGGTAAGATACGGCAATGTCATCAATCATTGTGTGTGTGTGTGTGTGTGTGTGTGTGTGTGTGTGTGTGTGTGTGTGTGTGTAATATCAAGCACATTTTCTGAAGGGAGGAATATCGTACTGGTAATAGTAAAAGAGACAATACTAACACCATTCTTCACCCCCCCCCACTTGATCTTACGTCCAGGGCAGCTTTAAACGAACTGGATATGGTTGGTTGAGAGAGAGAGAGAGAGAGAGAGAGAGAGAGAGAGAGAGAGAAACACGTGCCGTTGTGTGTGTGTGTGTGTGTGTGTGTACGTAAGGATAGTTCTGGATGGAGTCAGAGGGATGGGGTGGGGGAGGGAATCGTGAAGAAGATGGAGGGGAGGAGAATTAAGGAGGAAAGAGAGGGAGAGAGGAGGGAGGAGAGGGAGAGAAGAGGGAGGAAGGGAGGAGAGGGAAAAGGGAGTGGTTGGAGAAGTAAGAGGGAGGGAGGGAGGGAGGGAAACTTAACGAGGGAGGAAAGCGAGAGAGACAAGAGAGTGGAAGGAAAGAGAGGAGTAAGAGCAGAGGGAGTAGAAGGGAGAGGGGTGGAGGAAGGGAAGATCAGGGATGAGAGGGAGCTGGTGAAGGAAAAGGAGGGGAAGGATCATCTCTCTCTCTCTCTCTCTCCCTCTCTCTCTCTCTCTCTCTCACCCCTAACAACAAGCAAAGCGTATATCTCTTGGCAAGGTGACCACCCCTGTTCAACCACGCCCCGGGGGAGAGGGGAGGGGAGGAAAGGAGGGAAGAGAGAGGAGAGAAAGGAAGGGAAAAAGGGGAACAGAAAGAAAATAGGGGAAGGAGGAGGAGGAGGGAGGAAAGGAGGGGAGAGAGAGAGAAAACGAAGGGAGGGGGAATGAGGGAGAGGGATATTAGGGGAAGAGGAATGGGGTGTGTCATGGGAAGGAGATTGAGAGGGGAGGGAGAAGAGGAAGAGGGGAGGAAAGGAGGGAAATGAGGGGAGAAAGGGGAGGAGCAGGGGAGGAATGGAAGGAAGAGAGAGATGGGGGAGGGGAATAGAGGGAGAAATGGAGGAAAGTAGAGAGAGGGAGGAAAGGGAAACGGAGGAGGGAGAAAGGTGGGGAGGAAAGGGATAATAATAATAATAATAATAATAATAATAATAATAATAATAACTGGGAGACGAAGAAGGGGAGTGGGTGAGAGAGGAAACATGAGAGGAAGAGAGGGGAGAGAAATGGAGGAGGAGGAGGAAAGCAGGTAGGCAAGAGGAGAGAAGGAAGGGAGGAGTGAGTTACATAGAGCTAGGAGAAGGAGAGGAAAAGAAGAGAGAGAGAGGGGAGGAATGGAGGAAAAGAGACGGAGGAAAGAGAAGCAGGGAGGGGAGAGAGAGAGAGAGAGAGAGAGAGAGAGAGAGAGAGAGAGAGAGAGAGAAGAGGGTGTTAGATTGCCCTTAACAACAAGCAAATGAATAGCTCTTCTAGCAAGGTGACCAGACCTGTTGAACCACGCCCAGGAGGGGAAGGAGGAGGGGAGAGAGGGGAGGGGAGGGGAAGGGTAGGAGAGAGAGAGGGGGTGGAAGAGAGGGGAGAGGGAGGAGGGGGGAGAGAGAGGGGAAAGACAGGAAGGTCAGAGGGGAGAGAGAGAGAGAGAGAGAGAGAGAGAGAGAGAGAGAGAGAGAGAGAGAGAGAGAGAGAGAGAGAGAGGGGAGGAGGGAGGGGTCGGGACGAGGGGAGATAAGAATGTGTGCGTGAGGGGTAGGGCAGACTCCACATACAGGGTTGTCTAAATCGAATTATGGACGGTGTTACGGTATTTAGATATCAAAACACAACTCAAATGATGGATAGATAAATAGACAGATATATGATAGATAGACTGATAGACAGACAGACAGATAGATAGAAAAATAGATAGATAGATAGATCGGTAGGTGGTTAGATAGATATAGACTCGAGGTACGAAGTTAGCCTAAATCGATTATGGAAATCTGTTTGGGACTTAGGAGCAAAAAATGACCAAATAATAGTGAATCAATTATACTCGTACCATACCTACACACACACACACACACACACACACACACACACACACACACACACACACACACACACACACACACCTCACACACAAACAGGTGGGCCGGCATATACAAATAATTTTACACACACACACACACACACGCGAAATTTGTGGGCGCCTTCCTGGGTGAACTCTGGGATTAGGCATTCTGGTGATATAGACTGATACACAAGACAGACAGACAGATAGATAGATAGATAGATAGATAGACGAAGAAGCAGAGGAAAGAGTGATGAGTGGAAAATAAAATAAGGTGTTGACTTTATACGACGTATTCAAGGTCAGGGGGACATTCCTTACTGCCCGTGTGTGTGTGTGTGTGTGTGTGTGTGTGTGTGTGTGTGTGTGTGTGTGTGTACCTGCAGGCAGAGAAACAGTGGGTAGGAGTTTGTGTGGGTGAGTTGACGTAGCAATGTGTGTGTGTGTGTGTGTGTGTGTGTGTGTGTGTGTGTGTGTGTGTGTGTGTGTGTGTGTGTGTGTGTACCTGCAGGCTGAGAAACAGTGGGTGGGAGTTTGTGTGGGAGAGTTGACGTAGCAATGTGTGTGTGTGTGTGTGTGTGTGTGTGTGTGTGTGTGTGTGTGTGTGTGTGTGTGTGTGTGTGTGTGTGTGTGTGTGTGTGTGTGTACCTGCAGGCTGAGAAACAGTGGGTGGGAGTTTGTGTGGGTGAGTTGACGTAGCAATGTGTGTGTTTGTGTGTGTGTTTGTGTGTGTGTGTGTGTGTGTGTGTGTGTGTGTTTGTGTGTGTGTGTGTGTGTGTGTGTGTGTGTGTGTGTGTGTGTGTGTGTGTGTGTGTGTGTGTGTGTGTGTGTGTGTGTGTGTGTGTGTGTGTGTGTGTGTGTGTGTACCTGCAGGCTGAGAAACATTGGGTGGGGGTTGATGCAGTAATTGGTGTTGTGTGAGAGAGTTGACGTAGTAATGTGTGTGTGTGTGTGTGTGTGTGTGTGTGTGTGTGTGTGTGTGTAAACCAATCGATGGGTGTACACAGCTAACAGACACAGCAACAGGAGGCGCCACCACTGCAATTACAGCATCAACTTCAACCAACACCCCTAGCACCTTTTCCTTAGCGATTTATTTTGGGATATGGCTGATTAACATCCTTTTGTACACTATTTATGCAGAGTATGGCCATATTAGATTACAGAAGAGGATGGTGAGGTGTAATAAGAGAATAAATCGCTCAGGAAAAGGTGTGAGGGAGGAAGGGTTACTGAGAGTGCCGGAGGGACACCATAATAATTACACATCTCACCATCCCCATCACCCTACACACCTGTCTACACCTGCCACTCCACGCCCCCCTCCCCCATGCAGCACCTGAGGATACCTGTTAATGGCGCCTGCCTGTGTGGATGCTGTTACCTCTTTTCTCTCCTCTATGCTCTCCCCACCTCCCCGTCTTACTCTCTTCTCTTTCCCTCTTCTCTTCCTCCTCCTCTTCTTTTTTCCCTCCTCCTCCTCCTCCCCCTCTCTCTTTTCCCTCTCCGCCCCTTTAGTTAATTACCCTTCCCCCACCTTCCTCCCTCTTTCCCCTGTCTCTCTCCATTTCTTCTTCCCTACCCCCTTTTCTCTTCCTCTCCTCGCCCTTTTACTCTTTTCCTCTCACCTCCTCTTTCTTCATATCCTTCTCTCTCTCTCTCCCCCTCTTCTCTCTTCTCTGCTCTCTCCCCCCCTCCTCCTCCTCCTCCTCTTCTTCAACCACTCCCTCTCTTCTCTCCCTCCTCCTCCTTTTTCTTCGTATCCCCTCAGCTTCTTTCTCTCTTCCCACTCCCCCTCTCTATCTCTCTCAGTCAATACATCGTGCCCTTCCTCTCACCTTCATATCATTCACCTAACATTACAATTGGGGACCTTGATATCACTTCGACTGTTGCGCGTCATATTCAAGGATAAAATTATAACCTAGATGAAAGTTAATTATATGATGACCCACGGTAATTGGCTGGCGTTACTCCAAACCCTTCCTTCTTCCCTCTTCTCTGCCTTCCTTCCCTCTCCCCCTCTCTCTCTCACACACGCACACATACCCACCTCTACTCCCTCTTCTTTCCCTCCCTCTCCTCCCTGTTATTCCTCTTCCTTCTTCCCTCTTCTCTGCCTTCCTTCCCTCTCCCCCCCTCTCTCTCACACACGCACACATACCCACCTCTACCTCCCTCTTCTTTCCCTCCTCCTCCCACTCCCTGTTATCCCTCTCTCCTCTCCTCCCCCTTCCATTCCCTCCTTCTTGTCTTTACCTTCTCCTCCTTCTCTCTGTCCTACACCTCTCCTTCCCTTCTCTCTTTTTTCCTCCTCCTTCCCAACCCCACCTTCTTATATTCACACCTCTCTCTTTAATCCCTCCTCCTTCCCTAACCTATCTTTCCTCTCTCTTCTCCTCCTCTTCCCTCTCTTTCCTTCCTTCCCCTCCTCCTCCTACCTCTCACCTTTTAGCATTTACCTCCTCCTGTTTCCTCTCCTCGACTCCACCTCCTCAGATTACCCCTCTTCAATCCCCACCCTACTTTAACCCCTCTTCCCTCTCTCGTGACTCCCCTCACGTCTGCCTTGAGAAATTACTTTGCTGAATAAAATAATCTCGAATCACCTTATTAAAAAACAGTGATTTACAGGAGAGAGACTTTACACACATCCTCCTCTCCTACCTGGCTTTTCCTTACCTCTCCCTCTCCAAAATATTACCTCCCCACCTCCATCTTCTTATACGTAATTCTCTCTCCAACCCCTCTCCTTCCTCCCTCCTCTATTCTCTCTGCAATCCCTCTCCTTCCTCCCTCCTCTCTCCAATCCCTCTCCCTCCTCCCATATGCCTGATCAGGTAAATAAAACAGATTGGCATAAATACAATATATATAAATCAAGGGGTTCACGGAGCTACCCTATACCTTCCCCTCCCTCACAGGGCATACTCCCCCTTCCCCTCCCATACGTCTTACTTCTCCTCTCCTATCTTCTCTCATGTGCTGATGCAGATGCGCACACACACACACACACACACACACACACACACACACACACACACACACACACACACAACCATCATACGTCCACATATTCAATACACTCACACACACACACACACACACACACACACACACACACACACACACAAATCTGCCCTTATACACACACACGTATATACAGGTCAATGAACTGGATTGCTTCCTCATGCCCTTGATGCCCCTCACCCCATCTCTCTCTTCTTCGCTCTTCCCTCCATCTCTTTCTCTCTCTCTCATATACCCCTCCATCTCATCCATGGTCTCCGCCCCACACTCTCCAGCACACTAACATACACTCTCCTAGTTAGTTTCTCTCTCTACCCTCTCTCCAACTCACACCCTCTTTCTCAAATATCTCTCCACCCCAATGCTCTATCGCATCTTCGGTTCACCTCTCCCCCTTCAACCTCCACCTCACTAACATACACACACACACTCTCTCTCTCTCTCTCTCTCTCCCTCTCTCTCTCTCTCTCTCTCTCCTCCTCTCTCTCTCTCAGCAAAATATTAGAAAGTCTTAAATGTCACTTGCATGGCTACCTTTCCTCTGCAAAATACTTTCACACCTGAATATATTAATTACTTTATGTCATTATCGTTTTCCATACAGGGTACTTTAAAAATTAAGTACATCATCATCATCATCATCATCATCAATAACACCATCATTATCATTATCATCATCAATAACACCATCATTATCATCATCATCATCAATAACACCATCATTATCATCATCATCATCAATAACACCATCATTATCATCATCATCATCATCATCACCATCATTATCATCATCATCATCATCACCATCATAATCATCATTACTATCTTATATATATCCTCCCCCTCCTCTTTCTCCTCCTCCTCCTCCTCCTCCTCCTCATCATCATCATCATCATCATCATCATCACTAACTTGTAATTCACTACTGAATGATGATCTATTTTAGCATTCTTCATCTCTCTCTCTCTCTCTCTCTCTCTCTCTCACACACACACACACACACACACACACACACACACACACACGATGAGCCCGAACTACTTTCATGGGAGAGTTTTGTGAAAGGCCCTAGTTTGTATGTACATGTCCTTGTGTGTGTGTGTGTGTGTGTGTGTGTGTGTGTGTGTGTGTGTGTGTGTGTGTGTGTGGCGGGAGAATGTGTGTCCATGTATGTGTAGCAGAGTATTTGTGTATGCCTGTGTGTGTGTGTGTGTGTGTGTGTGTGTGTGTGTGTGTGTGTGTGCTTTAAATTGTGTATGCCTGTCATGCTTGTTTGTTTGTTTGTGTACATAGGTGTGATACAGGGAGAATTACAAGGACTGGGAGAGAAGGAGGAGGAGGAGGAGGAGGAGGAGGAGGAGGAGGAGGAGGAGGAGGAGAGGAGAGAAGAAAAGGGTAGGGAAAGACAAAGAGAAGTTAAAGAGAACCAGAAAGAAGTAAAAATAATATGAGATGAGAGGAGAGATTTTATCATATATAATTGGAAAGTATGGGGAAGAAGGGGAGGAGAGGAGAGAAGAGGAGGAGAGAAAGGGAGGGAAGAGAACAGGAGAAGAAGAGAAGAGAAGAGGATGAGAGGAGAAAGGGAGGGAAGAGAAAAGAAGAGGAGAAGAAAAAAGAACAGAAGGAGATAAGATGAAATGAGAAGAGACAAGAAGAGAAGAGAGGAGGAGGGAAAGGGAGAGAAAGATAAAGGAAAGGATGGGAGGAGAAGGAAAGTGAAGAGAAGAGAAGGGGGACGGGGAGAAGAAGAGAAATGAGGAGAGAAGAGAAGAGACGAGAGGAGGAGGGAAGGGAAGGGAAGGGGGGAAGAGAGAAGAAGAGAAATGAGGAGAGAAGAGAAGAGAAGAGACGAGAGGAGGAGGGAATGGAAGGGAAGGGCAGGGAAGAAGTACCCAGAGCTAAAAACCTGCTCAGTGTACTAGAGAGGAGAGGAGAAGAGAGGAGAGAAGAGGAGAGGTGAGGAGAGAAGAGGAGAGGAGAGAAGAGGAGAGGTGAGGAGAGAAGAGGAGAGGAGAGGAGGGGGGAGGTGAGGAGAGAGGGAAGTGAAAAGATCAAAGGACTGAAATAAGATGGAAAGAGGAAGGATGGGTTGCAGCGAGAAGAGATGAGAGAGGCATGGAAAGGATAGGAAGGGAAGAAAGGGAGATGAATAAATGCAGGAGAGAAAGAGGAAGGCAAGAGAGGAGAGGAGAGAAGAGGAGAGGAAAGGAGAGGAGAGAAGAGGAGAGGAGAGAAAGAGGAACATACGTTTCATTAATAACTTACATGAAGATAAATTGTAAAAGGAGGATGGGGAGGAGGATGGATGCAGAAAGGAATGGATAGAATGGAGGGGAAGAATGGGGTAAGGAAGGAAAAGGATGGGAAAGAAGAGGGAAGGAAAGGGAAGGGAAGGGAAGGGAAGGGTAGGGAAGGGAAGGGAAGGGAAGGGAAGGGAAGGGAAGGGAAGGGAAGGGAAGGGAAGGGAAGGGAAGGGAGGAGTAGGATAGGGTATGGAAGTGAAAGGATGGAAGAGGAGGAAAGAAGAAAAAGGGATTGGATAAGAAGGAAGGGTAGGGAAGGGAAGGAAAGGGAGGAGTAGGATAGGGTATGGAAGTGAAAGGATGGAAGAGGAGGAAAGAAGAAAAAGGGATTGGATAAGAAGGAAGGGAAGGGAGGGAAGGGAAGGGAGGGATGTGAGGAAAGGATGGGACATGAAGGTAAGGGTACGAGGAAAGGTGAAGCCATGAGTCCTAACACCTTTATCACTATGAGGACGAGAAAACCTGCTCAGTATATTGAAGGAGAGGAGAGGAGAGGAGAGGAGGGGAGTGAAGGGAAGAGGAGAGGAGACGAGGGGAAGGGAGGAAAAGGAAGAGGAGAGGTGAGAAGGGAAGAGGAGAAGAGAGGAGAGAAGGGAAGAGGAGAGGTGAGGTGAGAAGGGAAAAGGAGAAGAGAGAAGGGAAGAGGAGAAGAGAGAAGAGAAAAGAAGAGGAGAAGAGAGCAGAGAAGGGAAGAGAAGAGAGGAGAGGGGAAGATGGGGAGAGAAGAGAGGAGAGGGGAAGATGGGGAGAGAAGAGAGGAGAAGAGAAGATGGGGAGAGAAGAGAGGAGAGAAGAGGAAAAAGGAGAGACTAGGATACGATAAGGAAAGAGAGAAAGGAGGGAGGAAAGGAGGAAATAGGGAAGGAAAGGAAAGGCAGAGAGAGAGAGAGAGAGAGAGAGAGAGAGAGAGAGAGAGAGAGAGCAGACACGTGTCCCTACTAGCCTACCAGTTTGATCATCTTATAACCTGTTCAAAAATAAATCTATCTTTATTTCTGTATTTATGTTCAGTTTCTCTCTCTTTTTTTGTGATGGGGTCGCTCTGTAGCATTTACGTAACGAAGTTCTCTCTCTCCCTCCCTCCCTCTCTCTCTCTTCTCTCTCCCTCCTCAAACCAGTTCCTGAAGTCATACTCATTCTCTTCCTCTTCTCCCTCCCCTTCCTCCATCCCCGCCCTCTTCCTTCCTTCCTCCCCCTCCCCCTTTCCTCTACTCTTACCTCTTCGTTTTTTCCCTAACCCCTCTTCCTTCTCCTCCTCCTCTTCCTTCTCCTCCTCCTCCTCTTTTTCTTCTTTCCCTTCCCCTCTTCCTCCTCTTTCACTTCATTTCCTTCCCTCCTCTTTCTTCCATCCACTCCCTCCTCTTTCTTCCATCCACTCCTTCCTCTTCCTTCCATCCACTCCCTCCACTTTCTTCCTACCCCTCCCTGTCTTCTTTCTTCTCTCTCTCTCTCTCTCTCATTTCCTTCCTTCCCTCCTCTCCCTTCCTTCCCGCCCTCAACTCTTCCTTCCACCCTTTTAATGCTTTCCTCTGCTAGATCCGAACCCAGGCTCAAGGTAACACAGATCAGAATGCTAACACACTACCCTCCGAGCCACCGGAGGATCCCACAACCCCTAACCCTTGCCCACCACCTATCTAATCTACCAGAGGAGTTACGAGGCTGTTTGCAATTTCTTATCTAGTGTTCTTCAAGGTGTGTGTGTGTGTGTGTGTGTGTGTGTGTGTGTGTGTGTGTGTGTGTGAGAGAGAGAGAGAGAGAGAGAGAATGGGTGTTGGAGATAGGTGTGTGTCTGACATTGATGTTACCTTTAAGTGTGTGTGTGTGTGTGTGTGTGTGTGTGTGTGTGTGTGTGTGTGTGTGTGTGTGTGTGTGTGTGTGTGTGTGTGTGTGTGTGTGTGTGTCAGGGATTAATAGGGGTGGGGTCCCAACCAAACAGGTTCGGAAGTACTATACAATCTGTCTCCAAGCCCCCCCCCCCATCTCTCTCTCTCTCTCTCCCTCTCTCTCACCCATTTACTCTTTTTTCCTCTGTTCATCTCCTTCCTCTTCTCTACCTATCCCTCCCTTCCTCCTCCTAATCTCTTCCCTCCCTCCCTTCTCCCTCCCCCCTCCCTCTCTCTCTCACCCCCTTCCTCTCTCCTTCTCTCTTCCTTCCCTTTCCTCTTCTATCCTCTCACCTCCCTCCCTCTTCCCTCTCCCTTTTACTCTTCCTGTCAATCTCTGCTTTAGTCGTCTGGAGGTAGCAGAAATAAACTACAATAATAACGCCGCGGTGAAGGCTCTCCCCGGCCCCCCACACCCCCCGGCAATCCCACCTACGAGGAAACAGGGAAGAGAAACACCACGAAGAACTGAAATTACGGGGAGGGAAATTTTGCAGGGACGGTGGGAAGTAGGATAAACAGTGGGAAAGAAACGTGGCAATGAAATGCTTGAAGGAAACTTTGTGGGAGAGGCAGAAAGTGGTACGAAATATATAAAACTGAATCATAGTAGCAATGAATGTTTGAAGGAAATTTTGAGGGAAAGGCAGAAAACAGCACAAAAAATATATATAATCAAATACATGTGAATATCATATATATATACGGACGGCAGAAAAAAAATGAATTATCTTCTATGACTAATATGCCTGAAGGAAATTTTATGGGAACGGTAGAAATCAGCTCTATGAAGTATATATATATATATAACTAATTCTTCCAACACAGTTTTATGTTCTTGTACTTAATGTTAAAATAATAAAGACAGCACTACAAACCGTGTGTGTGTGTGTGTGTGTGTGTGTGTGTGTGTGTGTGTGATATCATTTTACTCTTGCCTTGAATACCTCTTACTGTGTGATTATCTTGGACTCTCTCTTACCAGTTACGGTCTTGCTTCACTGCGTACACTGTTTTCCACTCACCTGCCAAGAGAAAGGTAAATTAATAATAATAATAATAATAATAATAATAATAATATGTAGTAGTAGTAGTAGTAGTAGTAGTAGTAGTAGAAGAATAAGTAGTAATAAAAACTACAGCTACAACTATTATTACTACAGAACTACTACAACTAACAACAAAAACTACAACTACTACTACTACTACTACAAATAATAACAATAATAATAATAACAACAATAATAATAATAATAATAATAATAATACCAATCACTCCTATAGCCAATCTCCCATCTCTCCTTCATTCTCTCTTCCTACCACCTCCAGTCACCTCAGTTCCTCTCTCTTCCTGTCATTTCCATCACCGTATTCTTTTCCTATTATTTCCCTCTCTTATTTCCAATCACTCCTATAGCCAATCTCCAATCTCTCCTTCATTCTCTCTTCCTACAACCTCCAGTCACCTCAATTCCTCTGTCTCTTCCTGTCATTTCCATCACCGTATTCTTTTCCTAAACTTCCCTCTCTTATTCCCATCGTCTTTCTTTAAATTCTCTTTCTTTCTCTACTCTCTTTACTTTCCTCTTTTCTTCCTTGATTTCTATTCTCTGTCTTTTTCCTCGTATTTTCTTTGCCTAATCATACTCCTCCTTAAGGTATTTTCTTGCGACTTTAATGCTTTCATATTCTCTCTCTGCTTCTCTCATCCTTATTCCTCCTTCTCTCTCTTTTTCCATCCTTCATTCTCTCTCTCTCTCTCTCTCTCAAATCCTCTAGGCTATGCAGTTCTCCTAAGCACTTCTAAGCAATGCAGTTGGTCTAGAAAGTTGTTTTTGTACATAGAATGTAGAGTAAAACTGCATGACTTTCAAGACTAGGAAAATACTGTGGCTAACTGCTGTGTGTGTGTGTGTGTGTGTGTGTGTGTGTGTGTGAGAGAGAGAGAGAGAAGGAGGGGTTGACCAAGAACCAAGGAAGTACAGAACTGCTTCAAGGATACAGAGTACAAGAATTATAAAAGTATTTCGTCTTCTCCTTTGTAATGTTAATCTTATGCATAAATTCTCTCTCTCTCTCTCTCTCTCTCTCTCTCTCTCTCTCTCTCTCTCTCTCTCTCTCTCACACACACACACACACACACACACACACACACAGATACGAGTATGTGTGTGTGAATGAGGAGTGAGTTGCACTGACTTTGATGTGCACATGTACGTATATATGTATGTATGTATATGTGTACCGGTATGTATGTATGCGTGTGTGTATACATGTAACCTTGAGAGAAGTCAACGATCACCCGCCACTATATCGAACTCACGCACGTATATGCATGCTTACCCTCACGCACACACATATCTACAAGCACATACACACACGCGCAAACAAACACACTCACACATACACAAACACTCAGAAACAGAGGCTAAACACGCACACACACACGGAGGCAAAACACGCACACACACACAGGCAAAACACGCACACACACACACACAGGCAAAACACGCACACACACACACACAATGCATGCTGACACTCAGGTTCCTATGTATACACATACACAATGCACGCGCGCACACAGACGGGGAGAGCCGGCCCACATACACACGAAGCATACAAATACTCACACACACACACACACACACACACACACACACACACACACACACACACACACACACAAATCGCAACTCACTCAATTACACGCCAAAAAAGGTAAGGTTAGGTTGGGTCAAGTGAGGTAGAGGAAGGTAGGGTAAGGAATCAAAGGGGAGGGGAGGGGAGAGGAGGGTAGAGGGGAGGCGAGGAGAGGAGAGGAGAGAAGAGGGAAAGAGAGGGTATGATAAGTTAGGTTAAGTTATGTTCATTTAGATTTGTTTGAGTTAGTAGATTGGGTTAGTCTGGTTAGGTTGAGAGGTTACAGATAGATAGATTGATAGACAGAGACAGATAGATTGACTGTGAAGAGAAATGAGGAGAGGAGAGGTTGGAGTAAGGGATGGGAAATTGGGAAGGAGGTAAAGATGGAAATAGGAGAGAGAAAAATAATAGGGAAGGAGAGAAGAGAGGAGGAGGAAGGAGGGGTGGGAGTGGAAGAGGGAAAGAGGAATCCCCCTCCCTTCCCATATCTCTCTCTCTCTCTCTTTCTGTCTCTCTCTCACACGAACAGCAGATGAATGTACATACACACAGACACAGCAAGCTCACACATGCGTACACAACTTTTGCACACACACACACACACAGGCTAATAATGTTTCTCCAAATTCTCTCCTTCCTTCCCTTCGCACCTCCCTTCTGTACCCTCCTCTCTCTCTCTCCCACCATTTCCAATTAACCCTTTATTAATCTTCTCTAGTCTTCGCAGTTGTGTACCCAAAATGTCACCTTGGCCCACACCAAACGCAGGTCCCCACCCAGCTAAAGCCGAGGCCTCATTGCATTACACGCTGAATATCAACCTGGGCTCACTCTGCCTCGTAATTCCCTCGTTCTCTTCCATGCATCTTAACATCTACCTGCCTGAGACCCCATCACACACGTCAAAACCCAGATCTAGCCAGCCTCACGAGGACAGAATATCAACAAGACATATTTGCAAGCACTCTCCTAACTCCTACGTACTCTTACATGCATCTTAATATCTAGTCTAGAGAAACCTTGATGCAGATTGAGTCACATGAATATTTGAAGGGGGTACTGCAAGCTCCCTCGTACCTCCTACGTGATCTTACTTTGCACACAATCACACACGTTGACACCCAAACAAACCCAGTCTAGTCATTGCAATATCCCCCCCACTGAATGTCAATATAGGGCCTCTGCATGCTGCCTCGTACCTCCCACGTGATCAAAGGCCTTGCAACACCTCCATACACGTCTACACCCAGATCAAACCAGTGTGGGTGTTAAAATAGTCCCCCTCTGAATACAGTAACAGGCTACCTCCCTCGTCCCTCCTACATGATCCAACCTAGCCTGTATCTTAACAACTATACCCTTTTCACCGTAACCTGGCCCAGATTTTCCATTTTTGCACCTCATTTGAAAGAGCTCTGCTGGATAAGACTATACTACAGTGCAACATCTTTTTCACAGAACTTCCTCGTGACTAGCATCATATTCTAGTGTAATTCTGATGTTCCAACTAGGCATTTCAGATGGAGAACAGGGAATTTTAGGCCAAGTTTGAATGAAAGGTGTATATGAAAGTACACCAGAGAGAGAGAGAGAGAGAGAGAGAGAGAGAGAGAGAGAGAGAGAGAGAGAGAGGTGCATCCCAGATCAAAGCAGCCTGACCATTACCATAAACCTCCACAGAATGTCAAAAAGGAAGCGTATTACAAAGTCCCCCGTAACTCCTACGTACTTAGCCATGCATCCTACAAGTCCTACGTGCTTTGTGAGTCCTACAGTGTCCCATTTGTCCTCTACTGCTTTTGCAATGCCTGGGACAGTTGCATCACCGGAACTGTGGGCTTCTTACTGACTACTGCTCATCCTGATGCTGTATGAATGACAGTGGTACAGAAAGGTAGAGAGGTTGATGGCAATGATGGACAGGTAGAGGCATAATTGACGGGCTGTGTGTGTGTGTGTGTGTGTGTGTGTGTGTGTGTGTGTGTGTGTGTGTGTGTGTGTGTGTGTGTGTGTGTGTGTGTGTGTGTGTCTGTGTGTGTGTGTGCAAACGGAAGGGCCAAATATATTTTCCGATAGTTATAACTAAAAGCAAATCTGACCTAACCTGACCACGTACACAAACTAACCCTTCCTAACGTAACCTAATCCAGTCCTGATTTTCCCTAACCCAATCTAACCTAACCTAAATCTACCTAATCCCATCAAAAAACAACGTCACTCTCCTCCTCTTCCTTCTTCTTCTCCTCCTCCTCCTCCTTCTTCTTCTTCCTCTCCTCCTCCTCTTCTTCTTCTCACTCTTCCACACTGCCAATCCCTGCGTCAAATATTCATCATTATCAATCTTATTATCTGCTTCTCTAGGCAGTTCTGCGGCCTAATTCAGTGCCATCGCATGAAGGCTACCCAGCATCAAGCCAACTTATCCTAACTTAAACCAATGTAATCTAATTTAATGTTAACAAACCTAATCAAACACAACCTAACTTAATCTAACCTAGCCTCTACCTCTTCATATTTCCCCTTCATTCTCAGTCTTCCTCTCCCTCTCCCACATTCGTCCCCAGTTCAACCCCTTATCTATAAATCTTATCGTTTGCTCCTACAGATAGCCCACTTCAAAAAATTATGTAGTGATTCCTTTACTTTCAACGTCAGGCATGTGAGAGCAAGGCGCGCTTATCTGAATCTTCTTCTTGGAGAAAAACTTTGAAATGAATCTTAGCTGTACACGTCACGAGCAGCCACACACACACACACACACACACACACACACACACACACACACACACACACATTCGATTCGCATTCACTTATCTATATCAATCAACACACACACACACATACACACACACACACATTCGATTCGTATTCACTTATCTATATCAAACACACACACACACACACACACACACATTCAATCTGCATTCACTTATCTATATCAATCAACACACACACACACACACACACACACACACACACACACACTCGATCTCTATTATCAGTAATTATCTATCAATCATGTATATAATTTTTCCGTTCATCTCTTCCTCGTGGTATCCTTGTCACTTACAGCATCTTATCTTACTCTTGGAGGAAACTTTGGCCCGTAATATCGTCCTCCCTAACACCTCTTCCTTACCGATTTATTCTCCAAACTGTCAATTAATATCCCTTTGCTTTCTTCCTGTCTTTTCAGCTTCGATATTTATTACATAACACACATGAAATATTAACGAAGCCGAATCAGGAACAAATCGGTAAGGAAAAGGTGTTAGTACGCTTCCTAACCTCACTACAATACCGTTCTTTGAATAAACCTTCACTATTCCCCCTATTTATCCTACAGCAAGTATCTGTGGTAAGTGGGGGCGTCTACCATCCACTCACTTGATGGAGCACATTCAAGGGACTGTATACTGACAAGCCAAATGGTTGCCTGTAATCCAGCCCCATTTACTAAGCTGGGTGGTAACCATATAACCAAATGGACGCCTGGTGGCCTAGCGGGTTAAGGCGCTGACAGGATGGGGACCGAGAGAGTTTCTATCTGAGCAATGGCTGGGGTTATAAGCTCATAGTGCTACTCAGGGGCGAACAAGGCTGGTCACCTTCGCTTAAAATGTCGGGAGTAAACAGCCTAGCCCCGGAACCCTACCCTCCTGATGCGGCAAAGATTGTATGATAGACTGACCATTATTCCAGTCCATCGTATTTCTTCGACTAAATAGGGAGGCTGCCAGAGATCGAGCAGCGTGGGTGACCAAAGCATGCAGTTGCCATTATAAACGACACGCACGATGCAATTTCATTCTTGGAAGATATGAAAAAATCGAAAGAAAGCCAAAAACCACATTATATCGGAACACTCCCATGCTCGGCACAACTCTACCATGCTCTATTAATCTATTTCCGTGAGTGGGTCATAGCAGTCATTATGTTTAAAAAGTAATAATCTAAAGCATGAGGGATTAACGAGGCTTACAGAACGATTAAATTGGCTGGTTATCTGGTCAGAGTGATTAGATGTCATTTTTGTTACCCTACGTTACTACTACTACTACTACTACTACTACTGCTATACCGGTGCCACCACGTGAAGGAGCCCCAGTTCAATAATAACGCAGCGCTCTCATATACCTTGCTTATCGCGGCGCACGTAAAGAGTCTGAGGAGAGGAAGCCCGAGTTATTTACCAGTCAGTTATCTAAGACTGCATTGATAACACCCCTTGTATTTTTTAATATCTATCTATCTATCTATCTGACACACGCAAGCACGCACGCACGCACACACACACACACACACACACACACACACACACACACACACACACACACACACACACACACACACAGTACCGGTTATGCATTGAATCTCTCTCTCTCTTTCACACACACACACACACACACACACACACACACACACACACACACACACACACACACACACACACACACACACACACACACACACACACACACACACACACACACACACACACACACACACAGAGTACCGGTTATGCATTGAATCTCTCTCTCTCTTTCACACACACACACACACACACACACACACACACAGAGTACCGGTTATGCATTGAATCTCTCTCTCTCTATCACACACACACACACACACACACACACACACACACAGAGTACTGGTTATGCATTGAATCTCTCTCTCTCTTTGACACACACACACACACACACACACACACACACACACACACACACACAGTACCGGTTATGCATTGAATCTCTCTCTCTCTTTGACACACACACACACACACACACACACACACACACACACACACACACACAGAGTACCGGTTATGCATTGAATCTCTCTCTCTCTTTGACACACACACACACACACACACACACACACACACTCAACCAGTTATGCATTTAATCTCTCTCTCTCCCTCTCTCTCTCTATCTGACACGTGCACACACATTAAACCAGGTATGCATTTAATCTCTCTCTCTCTCTCTCTACCCAACCAGATAACACCCTATCTCCCTCCTTCTCTCACAATCATTACGAAAGCTGGTTCTCTCTCCACTGACCCCCCTGTCCTTGTGTTATCTAATGAGTTTATTATTGACGACACACACTGAGTACAAAATAACACACACACACACACACACACACACACACACATCTTCCCTCTCTCTCTCTCACACACACACGCACACATCTTCCCTCTCTCTCTGTCACACACACACGCACACATCTTCCCTCTCTCACATACATACACACAAACTGCCCCCCCACACACACACACCCGCCACAAACACCTTCACTCTCTCTCTCTCTCTCTCTCTCTCTCTCACCCACACACACCCACACACCTTCCCTCTCTCACATACATACACACAAACTGCCCCCCCACACACACACACCCGCCACAAACACCTTCACACTCTCTCTCTCTCTCAGGTAGATTCATTCCGGCCACCATCTCTCCTAATTACTGAACTGATATTTAACAGCGAAATGATATTCCTCACATAATTAACCAAACAATCACATATCAACCCTGTGGCTGGTAAAGGAAGCTCCCTAACACCTCTTCCTTACCGATTTATTTCTGGATACGGCTGGTAAATATCGTTTTGTATGTTATTTATGCAGGGTATGGTGATATGAAAACTAAGTAACACAGGTGAGGACGGCAAGGTGTAATAAGCAGAATAAATTGCTAAGGAGAAGGTGTTAGGGAGCGTCCTTAACTCAAAAATACTGTTTCGTAATTAAGGTCATTTGGGATTGGCTAATGAGATTATAACTGACGGGGAACTGACAGCCTGAAGTTAATTAGAACACAGACAGACTAATTTCACTCTATGTAAATCCAATACCCTACTGCCTTTCGTAACAGCTGTCATTTGGTGATTTGGGCTATCTAATGAGTTTGTTAT
>NC_136964.1:11956595-11974095 GCF_032717465.1 Coenobita brevimanus
GATAGATAGACAGATAGATGGTCTTATGGTACACTAGTAAAGTTTCACAAAATCCAGGCTTATTCTGTTCCCTGCCCCAGCCGGGATTTGAACATCGGTGTGTTGAGACAGCAGAACGCCTCCCTACTGACTTTTTGCGTTTAACAAGCATACGAAGAAACACCCACGTCACGTTTGTATGCTGTTACCAGTGTGTGTGTGTGTGTGTGTGTGTGTGTGTGTGTGTGTGTGTGTGTGTGTGTGTGTGTGTGTGAGATAGAGATAGATAGATAGATAGAGAGAGAGAGAGAGAGGGCACACAAGTAATCTATCAAGTGGCTAGTACTGGTCGTGTCGTGACTGGCTAAGTGGCATGAGAGAATGACCTTTCCACTTTTTATTTCTTTTTTATATTTTTCACTGACCTAAACACGCGCATGACCTCCTTCATATAATTAGAAAATGAATGTCTATCTATCTTTTTATCTACCTGTCTATAAATGTATGTATGTACATGTGTATCTATTGTATATGTTAAATTGTAGTTAAATGCAGGATGATTTGAGATTTAAAGAGAAAGTGTGTGTGTGTGTGTGTGTGTGTGTGTGTGTGTGTGTGTGTGTGTGTGTGTGTGTGTGTGTGTACCCTACGGTCCCTCCTAACCCTGTCTAATCTGTACTAACCGCACCCAACCTACCCACACCTAACCTAATTCAACTTCACCTAACCCAACCTAACCTAACCTAAACTGACCTAACTTAACCCAGTCTCAACTAACCCATCCATATTTGGCCTTATCGAACTCCACCTAATCTAGAATGACCTAATCCAACTTAAATTAATCTAACCAACTCTAACTTCGCCTCATCTAGCCCAGTTCAGTTATATTCAACCTCACATAATGTCATCATCATTATTATCATCATCATCCGGACCTCCTTTCCCACTCTAGGGCAGGATAAGATGTAGCAACGTCCAGGCAGTCCACGTTGCCCAGTCCAATGGGCCACGCGTCCATTCACTCATCATTAAGCTCCCGGAATCCTGGCTCTATCTGATACGCCAAAAACTTTCACCACATTCTGTAGCTTCGCACAAACGTAAACGATAAACTAAATCTCATCTAACCCAAATTAATCCAGCCTAACCTCACTTAACGTGGCCTAATCATGTCTAAACTGGCCTAATCTAACCCAGTCTCACTTGACCTAATTATACATAGAGTAACCAAACCCAGCCAAGCCTAAAATGACCTATTCCAACCTAACCTAACCCAGTTTAACTTAACCAAACTTTAACCCAACGTAAGCATACCTAAACCGACTTTTTCTAAGCCAATCTAACCTAATCTGGTCATACCTAATCTAACTGGACCCAACCCAACCAAGAATGACCTAATCCAACCACACCCTGCCTAAACTAACCTAACCTAGCTTCACATCGGCCCACCTTTCGCCAGGAGTGGTCATGGGTTCTGAAAGTCTACGGATGTCAACCCCACTTTTGGTCTGTTCTGTTTACAAGTGTGTGTGTGTGTGTGTGTGTGTGTGTGTGTAGGCATAGTATAGTATGATGCTTACAAAACTCAACCTATCTATCTACCACTCTTATTTATCTACTATCTGACGTCACATCCTGAGGGGAAGTTTATACACAGTGACCTTCAGGAACAAATGCCCCTACTCAGTAACGAACCATCCTTCCCCACTACACACCATCGTGCCTAATTCACCACTACACTTTCCCCTTTTACCTCTCTCTCGGTCTTCCTCTCCTACTTCTCAACTGGTAAATTAACTGATAGATAAGCAGATAGATAAGACAGCTAGATAGATAAATAAGACAGATATAGAGAGAGAGACATATAGATAGACAGACACAAAATGGATAAAGTAACTGAATATTTACCACCAGCCATTGTTTTAGAAGACGGGAAATGCTAGACAGATAGACAGACAGGTAAACAGACTGACAGGTGAGATAGATAGATAGACAGATGGGTAGATAGATGCATAAGTGATAAAATAGTTGAATATTTTACCAGCGAAGAAACAGCTTTAAAAAAACAGGAAAAGATTCAAGCGCTTCCTACCCTTGCTCAGACCTGGCAGGATGTGACGTTTAGATAGATAGATAGATAGATAGATAGATAGATAGATGGATAGATAGATAGATAGATGGATAGACAGATTGGCTGACATAGATACGTTTGACTGACTGAGGGGTAGACAGACAGATAGAAAGATAGGTAGGTAGGTAGGTAGGTAGGTAGATAGATGGACAGGGACGTAAGGTAGGAATATGAGTAGGTAGGTAGGTAGGTAGACAAGTAGGTAGGAAGACGGGTAGGTAGGAAGGCAGGCAAGCAGGTAGGTAGGTAAGTAGGAAAGTAGGTAGGAAGACGGGTAGGTAGGAAGGCAGGCAAGTAGGTAGGAAGAAAGGTAGGTAGGTAGGCACTTCTCCAAGCCATCCTTTCATCTCATCCACGGCCACCCCTTTCCCTCTTCACCTCACTCACATACACTCTCCTGGTCAGTCTCTCATTCCCCGTGTGGTATGTTATTATCTCATACAGAAAGACGACTCAATTGCCACGAAACAGAAGCTGGCTACAGGAAATCTCTCTCATTAACTATACTCTGTCCATTCTAACTTGGCCTAAACTGCCATCCCTCCATCCTGAATGCCCATATGTAACAACAGAACAACGCTGCAATATGGTCCTAGTCACGAAGAAGTGCTGCTGGAAGGTTGCAGAGTCGCAGTGCTAAGAAGAGTACGGTACGCAAGACCAAAGTAATAAGTTGTATGGGGGAAATGGTGGGGGACAGGGCGACGTGGAGGCGATTTGTTTGTGGCCACCCCGAACGGGATTAAGGCGTCTGGCAATAGATAGATAGATAGATGAAGGAAAAATAATCTGGGCCAAGTTAAGGTGAACGGAGTATAGCATAAAGTGAACACATGCAATCTGGTATACGGATTTCTTTCTCTTCTATTTATCCTCACTATAAAAATCAAACCACTTACTAATATCACTTAACTATCAAATTATTATATGTCCGACTGGAAATAAGCTGCTAGAGATCGAGCATAGCAAAGTTACGGTGAGTGGACTGTAGTAAGCTTCTCATGACAACTCTAACTTTTAATACTAAGCAGTTATAAGTCTTAACGTGATTTGTGGTATTAAATGCAGGTAAACTAGGCGTTATGTTAGGAATTAGCGCTATGAATATTGTATGGAGGTTACCGGTGTGTGTGTGTGTGTGCGTGTGTGTAATTAGTGAGACACCTGTATGGATTAATGGGTGTATGGTGTGTACGTATGTATGATTGGGGGTGAGTGTGTGCGTAATGAGACACGTGCATGCATGAATGGATGGAGAGAGAGAGAGAGAGGGGGAGGGATTACACATACGTACATCCATATTGTCACTTTCCTTGCTCAACATTGCACATAGGGGAGGGAGGGAAGGGAGGGAGGGAGAGGGAAGGGGGAGGAAAAAAGGTAGGGAGGGAAGAGAAGACGAGAGGGGAGGAGGAGAAAGAGAGGTAAGGAGGGAAAAGGAGAAGAAGAGAAGAGAGAATGTGAGGGATGGATTATGGATGAATGGATGAAAGGAAGGAAGGATGGATGGAAGAGAAGACGAGAGGGGAGGAGAGAGGGGAAAGAGAGGTAAGGAGGGGGAAGGAGAGAGAGAAGAGAGAAGGAGAGAATGTGACGGGTGGATTATGGATGAGGGAAGGAAGGAAGGAAGGAGGGATGGAGAGAAGGAAGACAAGAGGAGGAAAGAATAGGAAGAACGCATGAATGATAGGACGGAAGGAAGGAAGGAAGGAGGGAAGGAAAGATGGGAGGGAGGAAGGAAGCAAAATAAAAGGGAGGGGAGGGGAGAGGAAGGGAGAGGAAAGGAGGAGAGGGGAGAGAAGAGGAAAGGAGAGGGGAGAGGGGGGGAAGATGAAAAAATATTGGAAGGCTTCGAAAGACAGGAAATAAGGAGGGAAGAGGGCTACGAAGCAAAATGCACACACACACACACACACACACACACACACACACACACACACACAAAACCACCACGTACACACCATTTCTTGTTGCTGTTGTAAATTGATGTTTCGTAAACGTGTGTGTGTGTGTGTGTGTGTGTGTGTGTGTGTGTGTGTGTGTGTGTGTGTGTGTGTGTGTGTGTGTGTGTGTGTGTGTGTGTGACGTATGTATGGATGAATGCATGATAGGGCTTAGGTATTCTCTCTCTCTCTCTCTCTCTCCCTCTTTCCATCTATCTATCTATCTATCTATCTACCGGCAACTAATCCACCGTGTGTGTGTATGTGTGTGACGTAACTGTGTGTGCACGTAACATACCTGTGTACGTGTATACAAACTCGTGTGTGACGTAACTGTGTGTGCACGTAACATACCTGTGTACGTGTATATAAACTCGTGTGTACGTGTGTGCGTCTGTCCGTGACCAAGGCCGCTACACCTCCTGCCTCCCCCCCCCCGCTTTCCTCCTCTCCTCTCCTCCTCTTTTTCCCTCCTCTTCTCTCTTCCTCCTGCTTCTCTCCTCTTCTCTAGCCTACTCTTCTCTCCTTTCTCAAGTCCTCCTCTTCCCTCCCCCCGTCTCTTTAATCTTCTCTCTTTCTTTCTCTCTCTATAAAACTCTCTCTCTCTGCCTCTCTCTCTGTCATCCTGTTTCCAATCTCTTATACCCCCCTCCCCCTCCCCCTCCTCGCCCTTCCCCTCACTTTTTTTTTCCTGCATTTGTTCTCTCTCTCCCTCTCTCTCTCTCTCTCTCTCTCTCTCTCTCTCTCTCTCTCTCTCTCTCTCTCTCTCTCTCTCTCTCTCTCTCTCTCTCTCTCTCTCTCTCTCTCTCTCTCATGAGTTAGCAGAAAGAGTGGTATTGATGCTTAGCCTTCGAAATGCTGTTTAATGTTTGTGGTAACTGTGGTGGTGGTGGTTGTGGTAGTAGTGGTGGTGGTGGCGGTGACAGCTATGATAGTGGTGAAGGTAGCTGTGGTAGGTGGTAGTTATGGTTGTGGTGGTGGTGGTTGTGGTAATAGGGTAGTGACTGTGGTGGTGGTGGTAGTTGTGGTTTGCTGTAATAGGGGTGGTGGCTATTTGGTAACTGATGGTGGAAGAAGCAATGGAGCAGTAGTAGTAGTAGTAGTAGTAGTAGTAGTAGTAGTGGTGGTGGTGGTGGTGGTGGTGGTGGTGGTGGTGGTGGTAGTAGTAGTAGTATTCTCATTTTATTTTTTTTTATCGAGGCGAAGATGCAACAAGTCCAACTACCATTTACTAACCCAATATCCCCTTCAGAAATATGATGTTAATAAATAATGCTGATGATACGGAGATTATCAAGCGATGTTGCGTTCACCCAAGCACCACCAGCCTGCCATGTGCATCTTCGCCTCGATTACACACACACACACACACACACACACACACACACACACACACACACACACACACACACACACACACACACACAAATTGAGTATAGTGGTGCTGGTGGTGGTGGTAAGTATATGTAATTAAGATTGCGAATAACACAGATTGGAAGCTGCGTGATATGTACTACTGTGTGTGTGTGTGTGTGTGTGTGTGTGTGTGTGTGTGTGTGTGTGTGTGTGTGTGTGTGTGTGTGTGTGTGTGTGTGTGTGTGTGAGAGAGAGAGAGAGAGAGAGAGAATAAATCTTCAGGGGACTTAGCTCTCCTCAAAAGATGATCTGAATGCACGGAAGCGCTCGGGACATTTCGTGATTCCTGTTTTCCTGTCGCGTATATGACTGACGGGGGTATAATCTGGGGGGATGGAGTGAAAGACTAACTAGGAGAGTGCATGTGAGTGAGGTGGAGTGGGAGAGGAGGAGGGGGAAACAGGAAGAGATGGAGGGATGGAGTAGAAAGGAGTATGAGAGAGGGTGGAAGGTGGAAGGGGGAAGGCAGCGAAATGGCAAGGAACTGGGAGACATGAAGGCGATTTGTTTGTGGCCACCCCCTATAGGATTAAGGCGTCTGGCAATAGATAGACAGACAGACAGACGTGTTATTGATATGTACCGAGTGTGTATTCATTAACCTATAACGCACAGACGATAAAATAAATAGATTTGGGTATATAGCAACGAGTGATATGGAGTCTGATGTAACATGGGCGTTGTATTGGTGTGGTACTGTTCCATTATGTTGATATGCCTGACACATACACAAAGCATCCACACACACACACACACACACACACACACACACACACACACACACACACACACCTCCTTACTTCCCCCACCCCTCTCTCTCACTCTCAACCCTGGTCCAGCGGTAAGTGAAACTGCCTCAACCTCGAGAGAATAGGCCTGAGCCTTGGCTGACTCAACAATGAAGAAGAAGAAGAAGGAGGAGGAGGAGGAGGAGGAGGAGGAGGAGGAGGAGGAGGAGGAGGAGGAGGAGAAGAAGAAGAAGAAGTGGAAGAAGAACAAGACGAAGAAAAGGAGGAGGAAAAATGAATAGACAGAGGAAAGGGTCATAGTGCCATTAATGAAGTTAAAAAAGTACAACTGCCACCTAATAATAATAATAATAATAATAATAATAATAATAATAATAATAATAATAATAATCACTGATGATTTCTTAACACCTAATAAAATATGGAATTGGAATCGTAAATACCAGTAAGAAGTCTGTAAAAAATTAATATAGCCTAAATAAAAGGTATATAGATACTATCAATAAATCTCTCATGTGTGTGTGTGTGTGAGAGAGAGAGAGAGAGAGGGAGAGGGGGGGGACTAGCAAGGTGCAGGAAGGGATGGTTTGTGTAAGTGGTCAGTGGTGTTTGCATAGACGGCTAATACTAGGAGGGAGGGAGGGAAGGGGAGGGGAGGGAAGAAAGGGAGGATACAAGGCGACAGGGAGGGAAGATGAGAAGGGAGGGGGAAAGATGAAGGGGTGGAGAAGGAGAGTTGATGCAGAGAAGTGAAAAGAGGGAAGATGGGAGGATTGGGGGGGGGGGAAGGAAGGGAGAGGGGAGTGGAAAGGAGAGCAGAAGGGAAAGGGAGGGAGAAGAGGAAAGCGTGGAGAGGGAGAGAAGAGAAGTGAAGGAAAATAAGAAGAGATGGAGGAGGGATGCGAAGGTAAGGCAGAGGGGGTGGAACATGGGGGGTTAGGCAGAGACAGGGGGAGGTAGAGAGCGGCAGGTAGGGAGAGGAGAGAGGTAGAGAGAGGAGGGAGGCAGACTGAGGGTGTGTTTATCTGGAGAGTTATAGGAAGAGGAGAGAGGAGGGAAAGAGGTATGAGAAAGAGAAATGGAAAGAAGGAATGAATAAAAGGAAGGGACAGGGTAGGAAGAAAGTAATGAATAAATGAATGCATGAAGGAAGGAAGGAAGGATGGATGGAAAGATGAGGACTGGGTAGAGAGGATGAATGAATGAATGTATGAAGGAAGGAAGAAAGGAAGGGAGGATGGAAAGGTAGGGAAGGGGCAAGGAGAAAGGCATGAGTGAATAAATGAATGAATGAAGGCCTGAAGGAATGAAGCCTGCAGGAAGGAATGAGTGAATTAATGCATGAAGGACGGGAGGAAGGAAGACAATGGCGGATAAAATGAATGAAGTAGGAAGAAAAGGAAGGAAGTGTAGAATCCGTCAACCATAGTCTCAGTCCCCCTCTCCATCTCCCCCCAACCACCCTCCCCCCTCTACACCACTCTCACTCTCCACTACGCTGCATACAACACAACCATCTTAGTGTAAAATGTGTAGGTGTTGTGATAAGGGCAGGGGATTGCTGTATGATAAATAAAACACACAGAGCTGCGTGTGTGTGTGTGTGTGTGTGTGTGTGTGTGTGTGTGTGTGTGTGTGTGTGTGCGTGTGTGTGTGTGTGTGTGTGTGTGTGTGTGTGTGTGTGTGTGTGTGTGTGTTGGCCACTTGGAACACATATCCTGTAATCGTCTCCACAGCAAATATCTTAGCATCGTACCCCACGCCGTCCTCAGCGACCCGGCAAAGACAAAACAAAGTCGGGCTTACGCGTTATATAAACTCCCTACGGCGGTTCGTGACTCCCACCAGCAGCCCTTCCACCCATCCAGTTACACAGTTAGGTGTGTTTTTTCAATGATCACTTCCTGGAGATGCAAACATTCTTATCCTCTCCTCTATGGCGCTGTTGGGTACTAGTTTGTTTCGCGTGTGGGGGTCCCAGCGCGGAGGAATACCGTCTCACTTTCCACGTGTCAACACTGGTATTTTTTTTTTTTAATGCAGGAAAGAAGGAACCAAAGGCCAGGCAGCACACCGACTGTGCCCCTTTTAATGCTACAGGGACAGACTGGAATCACGGTATTTATGACACTACTCACACAATACCAAGAATATTATACCATTTCCTGTCATACCGTCACAATGAAGAGAAATAGGTTAATAAAACACACACACACACACACACACACACACACACACACACACACACACACACGCACACACACACACACACACAGACTCCTGAAGATGCTCCTTATAGCCCTATTTTTTTTTAATCCTACCCACCCCATTTTTTTGCAGAGTAACAGTGATGATGGTGAGGAGGAGGAGAAGGAGGAGGAGGAGGAGGAGGAGAAGGAGGATAATGATGATGGTGGTGGTGATGATGATGATGGTGATGATAAAGAGAAGGAAGAGGTGGTGAAGGATAATGATGATGATGATGATGATGATACGGAGGAGGAGGAGGAGGAGGATGACGATGGCAGTGGTAATGGTGATGATGATGACGATGATGATAGGAAGAGGAGGAGGAGAAGGAGGAGGATGACGATAGGAAGAGGAGGAGGAGGACAATAACGATGGTGGTAGTGATGATGTGGAGTGAGTAGGGCAGAGGTACAATGAGAAAAAGAATAGTAGGAAAATTACGAACACAGTGGCTAGCGGAAGAGCCACACCTGCGCCCACCTGTCAATCAACACCTCCAATATAACACTTAAATAAAATAACTTCAATAGGATTTTACCTCGACGATTTAGGTCTGGGATACGTCAGAGGAATTAACAGGGATTTCAATGGGACTTTTACACAGAAGCTTAGTCTGTTTAAGTACAGTAGGGGTTGATAGATAGATAGATAGATACATGCATAAATAGGCAGGTATATAGATAGATAGATTGATGGATGAAGCTGGATGGATGAACAGACATGCATACATACATAGTGAGACTGGCCCTGTCAATTATACGAGAGAGAGAGAGAGAGAGAGAGAGAGAGAGAGAGAGAGAGAGAGAGAGAGAGAGAGAGAGAGAGAGAGAGAGAGAGAATTTTCGTGACGCTATGCCGTTAGTTTATGGCGGGTATGTAAATAAGCGGGCGACCTCACTGCCTGCTGCGTTAGGCAATACCTATTTCAAAACTTTATATATATTTGTCTATCTATCTATCTATCTATCTATCTATCTCTACATCTATAGGCAATGTCCGTCTACTACTGATGTCTCTATATATCTACCTGTCTATCTATTCAGTGTGCTTTAGGCATGAGGTAGAATAAGTCTCCTTGGTTACTAGTCCAACCAGTAGTAATTCTATGAGTCTTAGTTATAAAACAGAGTAAATCTCCTTGGTTACTAGTCAAATCAAGCCTCAGCTCTGACTACACTTGGCCATGAACTGAGCTGAAAGGGTTAGGGATCTATCAGACGGAAAATTAAATATAGATAGACAGATAGATAGATAAAGATAGATAGACACACAGATAGATAAAGATAGATAGACAGACAGATAGATAAATAGATAGACAGATAGATAGATAGATAAATATGTAGACAGGTGTAAATTAAAATTGAAATTAATCTACACGGAGATCAATAATCACACAGAGATATTGGAAGAGAGAGAGAGAGAGAGAGAGAGAGAGAGAGAGAGAGAGAGAGAGAGAGAGAGAGAGAGAGAGAGAGAGAGAGAATGAATAAACAGACAGACAGAGAGACGTGAAAACAGACACACACACACACCTGAGCAGGCAGGTGTGTAGTATATATATTTTCTGTAATTAAATCCATCCACCTTGTTATTAACTTCGAGAAACCTCAACCTTGGACCTCTGACGGAAGGGAGAGGGGTTGAGGAAGGATGGAGGGATGGAGAGAAGGAGGCCTTAGACGGAAGGATGGAGGGGTGGAGAGAAGGAGGCCTTAGACTGAAGAAGAGGGGTTGAGGAAGGATGGAGGGATGGAAGGAAGGAGAGAGGGAGGGAGAGAGGTGAGGAAAAGGAATGAGGAAGGGAGGGGGTGAGGAAATGGGGAAGGAAAGCAGGGAGGAAGGATGAATGAATGAATGGATGAATGACTAAATGAATGGATGGATGGAAGGGGTGAGGAAATGGAAGGAGGAAATTATATCTTTTTTCTCCCCTCCCTCATTCCCTCCCGTTTCTTTCCATAACCTGCTTCCTGTATTACACGTGTCTCTCATTTCCCTCTCTCTCTCTCTCTCTCTTCTACAGGGATCTAACCTTCCCTCGTCCAACAATATAAATAAGATCATTACACATTAGGTTAGGTTAGGTTGGGATGGAGAGAGGAGAGGAGAGGAATGGAGAGGAGTGGAGAAGAGAAGAGAAGAGAGGAGAGGAGAAGAGAGGAAAGGAAAAGAGAGGAGAGGACAGGTTAAGTTAATTCGGGTTAAATGAGAGTTTGTGTAGGAAAGTGAGTTAAAGCAAGAAGTAAGAGAATTGGAGAGGTTAAATGGAAAGTGGGGATGTTAAAGAGAGGTATGAGTGAATTAGAGAAAGTGAGTGAGTGAGTGAGAGAGTAAGAGTGTCAGGGGAGAGGGTTGGAAGCAGGTGAGTGAGAAGCAACAAGTGAGAAAGTGAAAAAGATTAAAAAAGGAAATGGGGAAGTTAAAGCAAGGAGTAAGAAAGTTAAAGCAAGTGTGTGTGTGTGTGTGTGTGTGTGTGTGTGTGTGTGTGTGTGTGTGTGTGTGTGTGTGTGTGTGTGTGTGTGTGTGAATAAGCAGGCGAGTGAGTGAGTAATAGAGTCAGTGAGTGAGTGAGTTAAGAAAATAACGATGAGATGGCCTTGTTATTGAGTCAGTGAAAGTTATTGGTGGAAGAGACCTGCCACCTCACACCTCAAGCCACACACATACATATACATACATACACATACATACGCACATACACACACATATACGCGCGTACATGATATACATACGCACACACGCATACACACACACATATATATGATTCACACGTGTATACATGATATAAAATAGCTGCATATTGTATACACAGATGCGTATACCGGATTATTAAGATTTTACATAGATAATACATGAATGCATACATACATACACACGTACACAGACAAATACATACATACATACACACAGACCTACTGATAGAGGCATGTATAAAAACACTAGACCCAAAGTTAAACACACACACACACACACACACACACACACACACACACACACACACACACACACACACACACACACACATAAATAGACATATAGATAGATGCGGATAGATATGGGTACAAAGCACATATAGGCAAAAGACCCCCATATTTGTATATAAACCACACACGAGTCTAGTGTTGGAGAGAGAGGCCTTCACGCGCCAGGCCGCACTGATATAGCCGGGCGGATCCACTGCCTGGTTATACAAAGGTCCCCCGGCCACTTCCCTGTCCCCCACAAGGGAAGGATATAGGACGCGTGCACCTTAAGCCTGCATTCCACCGGGTTCACATCAAAGCAAGAGACCACAACAACAATAATCATAGTAAGTCCTTCAAACCCATAGAACCCAATAAATAAAGCCCTGAACCCATAGAACCCAGTTTCCTACCAATTTCGAACCCATTCTGACCACAATTGCAGGCCTAACTACCTCAACTACCCTCCATGGTTTTCTATGGCCATGGTGGTTGTTACAGGCGGGTGCAGCGGTAGTTGTGGTTAAGTTAACGGCTAATTGGTGGGTCATCGCTGTTAACTTTCACTAATCCATGAGGGCAGAGATAGACTGACGGATAGATAGATATGTAGACTAGTGGATGGAGGGATGTATGGATGGATAGATAGATAGATAGACGCTACAGAAATGAATAAAGATACACAGGTAGGCATAGGAATACATAGGAAATACTGATAACAGAACGCCTGTTGGCCCATGATGAGGTTATCTGACGGAAAAAGGCTAATTCCACTAAGATCTAACCAACGTGTGACAGATCAAGGGTAACCAGATAGATAAGGAGGTACTGGAGAGAGAGAGAGAGAGAGAGAGAGAGAGAGAGAGAGAGAGAGAGAGAGAGAGAGAGAGAGAGAGAGAGAGAGAGAGAGAGAGGTGGTTAGTTAGACTCTAATTGGCTTATCATCCTTCACCTTCATTAATCTATGGGAAGGGAGGAGGAGGAGGAGGAGGAGGAGGAGGAGGCAGACAAATAAAAAGACAGATATAGAAGTTAAAAGAAAAAAACAAAGGCTGAGAGGAAGGAAGAAGGATAGAAAAAGTGCGAGAAAAAAGGAAGAGAAAAGAGACTGGTTACCTCTCCCTCTCTCTCTCTCCCTCTCTCTCTCTCTCTCTCTCTCTCTCTCTTTTTCAGTATCACGAAGGCGCCTATTAACATGAATTCTATACGTGATCCTTCATAGGTACACCTCATCACTCCACATCACAACCTCGTTAAAATAATTCACTCTACCTACTAAATTTATGCACACACACACACACACACACACACACACACACACACACACTACACCTCACCTTTCACCCTCATTCTCTCTTACAACCTTGTCATCCTATTTCACACTATGTATGACTAAAATCACACACACACACACACACACACACACACACACTCCTTATACCTTACCCTCACCCTCACACTCTTTCACTCTCATCCCTCATTCACACTCACAACTCCGCCCACACTAGGCTATTTCACACTACATATCACACTTAATTCAACCACCCACTCTCTTTTTCTTATATTCCATTTCTCACTCCAACTCTCTCTCTCTCCCCTCTCTCTCTCTTTCTGGCACCAATATCAGACACTATGGCGCTAGTGGCAGACTTTCTGGCGACGGAGTTCTGGATCTGGAAAACACATCCTGCCAGCCTGGAAGCTCTCTCTCTCTCTCTCTCTCTCTCTCTCTCTCCGGAAACACTAAACTTGCCGCGCCAGGAAATGCAAGCCTACTCATACCTCCGTTGACGCAGCGAGTTTACTGTTGTCATCCTTGCCTGTCTGTGTATGTCCGTTTCTAAGTCAGTTTGCCTGCCTGTTTCTCTCTCTCTCTCTCTCTCCCTCTCTCTCTCTCTCAAATACTCCTTCATACAACAGTGGTACATTTTCTCACCCTGCCTCCACCTCATTCTCGGTCTGGTTCTTCTTACTATTACCCAACTTCCACATCCTCCACCCTTCCTCAAATATATACTCCTCAACCTTCTCTCTCGTTCTCGGTCTGCTTCCCCTTACACTCAACACACATCCTCCACCCTTCCTCAAATATATACTCCTCAACCTTCTCTCTCGTTCTCGGTCTGCTTCTCCTTACACTCAACACACATCCTCCACCCTTCCTCAAATATATACTCCTCAACCTTCTCCCTCTCTCATTCTAGGTCTCCTTCTCCTTACACTCAATTCTCACTATCACAACCCTTCCTCAAATACTCTTCAACCTTCTCCGTCTCTCGTTCTCGGTCTGCCTCTCCATCTAACCATCACGCTCGCATAAGACTCCTTCAAACTCGTATATATACTGAATGTTTCCTCTCATTGTGTGTTTGTTCAGCTCTCAATCCACCTTCACCTTCCCACTGCGTCTCTCTCTCTCCCTCCCTCTCTCTCTCTCTCTCTCTCAAATATTCCCTTTACACAGCATATTTTCCAACCTTGACCCGGATTCTCGTCGGTTAAGGAGGTTCCCTAGCACCTCTTCCGTAGCGATTTATTTTTTGACATTGCTGGTTAATATCCTTTTGTACGTGGCGATATTAGAAGGTCTGACGTAACACACAGGAGGTGTAATAAGGTGAGAGAGAGAGAGAGAAAGAGAGAGTAGACATATACAGTGATTATACACACACGCACACACACACACACACACACACACACACACTCAGAAAAAAGGTTTGGCTACGTCACTGCGGTGTGTGAAATAAGAAGCAATATTTCTCAGGTTACTAGAATGACTTTGAGTGTTATTATACCAGGGTGTGGTCTGGCGGGGGTGGGGAGGGGAGGGGAGAAGGGCAGAGAGGCGAGGGAAGACAGAGGGGGTGGGGGAGGGAGGGTGGAGAAGAGAGGGAGGGGAAGGGAGAAGGGTAGAGAGGTGAGGGAAGACAGAGGGGAAGGAGGAGGAAGAGAACGAGATGGGGGGAGGGATGAAATGGAAGTGGGGGTGGTTGTGGTGAGGTGAAAGGAAAAAAGGGAAGGGGAGGGAGAAAGGGGAGAGGGGTGAAGGGTAGGGAGGATGAGGAAGAAGACGGAGGAGGAGGAGGAGGAGGAGGAGGAGGAGGGGAAGAGGTAGGGAGAGAGGGGGGGGTTGGGGAAAAGGGTGGTGTGAGGGTCAGGGTTAGGAAACGAGAGAGAGAATGAAAGAGGGAGGGAAGAGATCAGGTGAGAAAAAAGAGGAGAGGAGGAGGAGAAGGAAGTATTAGGCATATGGCTGAGAGAGAGAGAGAGAGAGAGAGAGAGAGAGGGGGGAAGTAAGGGGTATGGTTAAAAGAAAGAATGGGGGAGAGGGAAGGTAGGGAGAGGAAGGAGGGGGGAAGAGAAGGAAGAGGGAGGAAGGAGGGAGAAGGGATGAGGGGGGGGAAGAGGAGGAGGGGGAAGGATGGAGGGGGAAGGGAAGGAGGGGTAGGGGAAGGTAGGGGAAGGGGAAGGAGGGGGAGTTGTGGTTCGTGAGGGTCAGGGTTAGTGGGGGAGGGGAAACTGAGGAGGGGGAGGGAAGGAGGAAAGAGAGGAAAGAGAGAGAGGAAGAGAGGATGTGAGGGAGGGAGGAGAGGAAGGAGATGGGAGCGATGACGAAAACAGACGGATTGAGAGAGAGAGAGAGAGAGAGAGAGAGAGAGAGAGAGAGAGAGAGAGAGAGAGAGAGAGAACCATCATTACATATAACTTTTTTTCCCTTCCGGCGACAGGACATTCTTTCTTACCCTCCTCTCTCTCCCTCCCTCCCTCCCTCCATCTCTCTCTCCCTCCCTCCCTCTCTCTCTTCCTAGTAATTTCATGCATGTCTGTATGTCTGTCTTCTGTTGCTCTATAAAGTATATCTAATTTGTCTGTCTGTTCGTCTGTAACTGTTTATCAATCAGTCTTATTACAGTATATCATCATTCTGTCTAACTTCTCCTATGTATGTGTGTGTGTATGTATGAATGTATGTACCAGGTGTGTGTGTGTGTGTGTGTGTGTGTGTGTGTGTGAAACAGGTATGTGTGTGTATGTATGTATGTATGTACCAGGTGTGTGTGTGTGTGTGTGTGTGTGTAACAGGTATGTGTGTGTATGTATGTATGTACCAGGTGTGTACAGTACGCATGTAAATATGGGGATGTGTACCAGGAATGCATGTATGTCTGTGTGTACTGGGCTGGTGTGTGTTCATCTGAGGGGACTGGGCCACTGAAATCTTCAATGGTAAGTGGTGATTGCATGAATTTCGATGAGCCTTAGTTGGGGGACAGGACTGAGTCTCCTTGGTTACTAGTCAAATCAACCCTCCAGCCAGACAACACCTGCTCTACAACTAAGCTGACAGGGATTACGAATGTTTGCCAAGTGAAAGCAAACTGACTATAGGTTATATCTATTTACCTATCCACCTATTTATCTATCAATCGACCCATTAAACTAGCTATGAAAGAATTAACCAAGCTCTCATCTACTCAGTATAAAAAAAATCCTTTATTCTTTTTGTTATCTAAGAAATGCTGTGTCTATTTCTCAAGGTCTCCATCTATCTGTCTATCTGTTATGTCTATGTCCGAACTGGTTTAGATTTCTCTCTCAATGTCTGTCCAGCCAAGGAGAGGAAGAGGAGGAGGAGGAGGAGGAGGAGGAGATGACTTTATAGTATAAGATGAAGGCCACCATTATCATTATAATTACTTGCATAATTTGTCTTACATTATCACCACACTACCATTATGCTATTATTATTATTATTATTATTATTATTATTATGGTACTACTTTCATCATCATCATCATCATCATCACCCCATCATCATCACTGTTGTTGTACCTGTTTCAAATGCCTTCCTTCACCCGTCCCATCACTATTCCATCACCCAACCCTCCCTTCCCTATTTACCTGTTTACGGATTTCATGGCCAATTTACACCTGGGTATCTTGTCTTCCTTCGTGGGTAAGCCTCTCTCTCTCTCTCTCTCTCTCTCTCTCTCCCTTTCTTTTCACCCTATCTATTTCTTTTTCGTCATATTTGATAAGGAATGTCTCTGTGTCTATCTGTGAGTGAACGTGTGTGTGTGTGTGTGTGTGTGTGTGTGTGTGTGTGTGTGTGTGTGTGTGTGTGTGTGTGTGTGTGTGTGTGTGTGTGTATATCTGTGTGTGTGTGTGTGTGTATATATATATCTGTGTGTTCGTGTGTGTGTGTGTGTGTGTGTGTGTGTGTTCAGACTGGGATTACCAGGACGCAAATGATGATAATAAGGATAATGATATAAAAAGAATAGGTAAATACATTCCCATCTCTCAGAAGTCACTCCCTTTCAGTCTTTCCCCGAAGCCTCCCTCCCCAAGAGTAAATAGAGAGAGAGAGAGAGAATGGACAAATGACTGAAGGAATGAAGTGAGGGAGGTATGAATGAATGAATGAATGAAGGAAGGAAGGAAGGAAGGAAGGAGTGAATAAATGAATGAGGGGAGAAGGAAGAATGAAGGAATGAATGAAAGGAAGAAGGGAGGAAGAAAGAAAAGAAGGAAGGGAGGAAGGAAGGAAGGGAGGAAAGATGGAAGGGAGAACAGAAGGATGTGAGGAAGAACGGAAGGATGGGAGGAAGGAAGGAGGGAAGGAAGGGAGGAATGATGGAAGGAAGAACGGAAGGATGGGGGGAAGGAAGAAAGGAAGGAAGGAGGGAAGAACGGAAGGAAGAACGGAATGATGGGAGGAAGGAAGGAGGGAAGGAAGGGAGGAATGATGGAAGGGAGAACGGAAGGATGTGAGGGAGGAAGGAAGGAAGGAAGGAAGGAAGGAAAGTAATTTTGCTGACACCCCCTCATAAATCCTGCTTCTCCACCCATACAGGATTGATCTAGCTCAACACAGTGACGTCAGACATGATTAAGAGATGACGTTGAGTGTGACATCAAATGACGACACAGGTAGAGAGATTACCTGTTACTACACACACACACACACACTGCTTACCACCACTACCACAAAAGCAACAGCACACACACACACACACACACACACACACACACACACACACACACACACACACACACACACACACA
>NC_136964.1:11979095-12089396 GCF_032717465.1 Coenobita brevimanus
GTATACGATAGATACTCTGATAGATAAATGGATGGATGAATAGAGAGAGAGAGAGAGAGAGAGAGAGAGAGAGAGAGAGAGAGAGAGAGAGAGAGAATAAACCCTATAAGCTCCTGGTAAAAAAAAATTCACGGGATACCACAAGCGACAGATAGATAGATAGATAGATAGATACAAGCAGGTGTAGGTCAGACAGGTGTGGCGCTACACCTGTGTTTACAGATAAATTACTCTATATGGAAGGAATTGGACAGATGCTTGGCTATTATTAAAGGGTAATTTGATAGATAAATAGGTAGATAGACAGATAGATAGAGATTTAGATAGACAGGATGAATGTACTCGTATGTAAGCTGATAGATAAACGGATGGATGGATTTAGATAGATAGACAGATAGATAGATGGATGAATGGACAGATGGATGGATAGATAGACAGAGATAAATAAATAGATGGATGGATAGATAAACAGCAGATACTTGTGGATAGATAGATATAGGCCTTGATAGATGAATAGATGTATTGTTAGATAGACAAGTAGAGACACAGACAGATAGATAGATGGGTGGATGGACTTGATAGATATTGGCGATTTGTTGGATAGATATTGGCGATTTGTTGGATAGATACAAGCGATTTGTTCGATAGATATTGGAGATTTGTTGAATAGATATTGGCGACTTGATTGATAGATATTGGCGACTTGTTAGATAGATACTGGCGATTTGTTAGATAGATATTGGCGATTTGTTAGATAGATATTGGCGATTTTGTCAGACGGTACTCCCTACATTGGGTTTCTTTGCAGTGAGTTTAGTAAATATTTGAGAGAGAGAGAGAGAGAGAGAGAGACTAAACACTTGTGGTACTATTGACAATGGGGCTGAGTTACTCCACAATTGATAAAACAATACAAGTGTTTTCTACGTGGCTCCTCAATCCCTCCCCCTCTCGATAGATAGACAGATAGATAAAATGATCCGCATAGATATACACACGATGATGATGATGATGATGAACATGAGGAAGGTGATGATGATAATGATAATAATAATAATGATGATGACGATACACATGATGATGATAATAATAATAATAATAATAATAATGATTACATACTAAACTGCATTATCTGTTCCGTACGCAGGTCAAAGGAGATTAAAAAAATGTACTGTGTCATGTAGTGCAAGGCCAAGGCGCTGATAATGATAAGGAAGATAGCAATGGGAACTATATGATAATAAAGGCTGATAAGTAATGAGTATTTTAAGATCTGAGCTGTAACTTTATGATAAATTCTTGTGTGATACTGATAATGTGTGTGTGTGTGTGTGTGTGTGTGTGTGTGTGTGTGTGTGTGTGTGTGAGAGAGAGAGAGAGAGAGAGAGAGAGAGAGAGAGAGAGAGAGAGAGAGAGAGAGAGAGAAATGACAGCTTGGCGCCGGGCCCAAATTTCATCGATTGGGAGTAAGAAAAAAGATTGGTCTGGCATACAGGGGGTGGTGGTGAAGTGGTAAGAGGAGCCGACTGCAGACTGAGAGGACGCGAGATCATTACCACAGTGAGGAATGAATATTAAACCTTTTTTCCCTTTAACCTGGGCTAAAACTGACCTCTGTCCATCTTGAATGCTGAGTTTGTACCTATGATGATGGTGATGACTATGATGATGATGGTGGTGATGGTGATGATGATGATGATGGTGATGATGATGGTGTTAGTCACGAAGAAGTGCCAAGGAAAGGACAAAAATCTGGGCCAAGTTAAAGTACTGTAGAATATTAAAGTTGTTCCAGTGATGAAAGAAGACTATCAGAATACCCCTAGGACTAGATCAACCTGCTCTTCTCTCTCTTTCTTTCTCTTTCTCTCTCTCTCTCTCTCTCTCTCTCTCACACACACACCTATTAATAAATTCTGTCCCTAATTAGTGTTACTATTACAGGTGATGAAAGTAAAGGTTATCTGTCCAGGTGTGCAAAGTGAGGTGTAGCCGAATAAAATCTAATATCATTGGACTTAAGGCTACTTTTTACTTTAATATGGTCGGGATTATCGTCCTTCTGTAGCTTATTTTACACAGCTCAGTGGCACAAGACGATACACTAGCCCTACATCCTTTTCACAACACTTCTTCGTGACTAGCATCATGTTCTAGCGTTAATAGTAACAACTCAGCATTCAAGATGGAAAGAGGGGGATTTTAGGCCAAGTTACAGTAAACAGGATTTATACAAACACAGTCTCAATGGTAAAAGAATAGATAGAAATGATAGATGTTGGCGTGACAGACAAACGGAAAGACAGATTGAACAGACAGACATACACAGAAGGAAAGAGAAAGACAGACTGACCGATAGATAGATATATAAACAATCTACCCTATAATTTATCCAGGCAATTCAGTGCACGGCCTAACCAGACAGCTCAAGGACCTTTCTTGGAGGAGGTCCCTTCTAAACTGGAAATAAAATAGCTTCGTTGGTAGGATATTCTGCTAAATAATGTGGTAGTGTGTTCCCTTGACACACACACACACACACACACACACACACACACACACACAGCCAATGCAACACGTCTTTCATATGTACTGTTCTACACACACACACACACACACACACACACACACACACACACAGCCAATGCAACACTTTTTTCATATGTACTGTTCCACACACACACACACACACACACACACACACACACACAGCCAATGCAACACTTCTTTCATATGTACTGTTCTACACACACACACACACACACACACACACACACACACACACACACACACACACACACACACACGTCCCCTGCACTTTTTCTTAACCCTTTCAGCTCAGTTCAAGACCACGGAGTCAGAGTGGAGGTTTAATTTGACTAGTAACCAAGGAGACTCATTCCTGCCTCAAAACTTATGCAACCACGAGATAGTATTTAAGTGAAAAATTTCCCTCAGGTGAAAATAAACCACAAATAGAAATATCATAAGAATCAAATAAATTCGAAGGGACGTACTGTAGGGGGTATAAGAGGGTATAAGAGGCTTGGCAGCTCCTCCTCTCGAGCGATTTATTTAGGATATAGCACCTGCATATTCCTGTATACGCTAATTATACTTCATTATTATCAACAAACGCCAATACCCAGGTGTACTGCAAGGAATATATCAACAAACAGGCCGTAGGAAGTCATCATCATCATCATCAGTGAACCTGCAGAACAAACGTGTCATCTTTTTCTACTCTGACCTACTGGCTGTTAACCTGTCCCATCCAAACCCAGAAGATATCCGAAATCTCATCACTTATGCAACCTTCACTAGTAAATAAAGTTCAGGGCAGGAAAACGTGTCATCTTCTTCTACTCTGAGCCACCGGACATCCGAAATCGCATCACTTGTACAACCCTGACTAGTAAAATGATAAAGTTCACTGTAGGACAAACGTATCATCGTTTTCTTGTCTCACCCAGTAGCTGTTAACTGTTCCATCCAATCCAAGCCAATTCCGAAATCTCGTCACTTACTAAACAACCCCCAGTAGTAAGTAAAAGGAGGCTAAAAGCACTATTCAGTGCCAAATTAGGTCAAATAACTCACCTATTTTGCCAAGACAGGCGCAGAATATCCATAACCCGATGATAAAAGGCGTTTGTACCCTCTCAAAGTCAATCACGGCCACGGGGTATCTCTCATTCCCCCCTCCCTCCTGGCCTCCCTCACCGCCTTCTTCAGCGACCTGCCCCTTGGCGCTGCCGCCCATGTGTTCACTGATGTGTTGATAGAAGGAGTCCTCGGGTCCCACCTCAGTGGAATTTTCGTAGGTTGACGCAAACGTAATGCCATCACTGTGTTCCTTAGCCGGGGTGTTGGCATAGACGTGGCCAAGGGAAACTAGGCTTAAAAGGAGTATAACCGTCCAGTTCATGGCTGAGGTATGCTATAGTGGCTACGGATACCTGGCTGACTTAGCGATGTATCCGCCTTCAGTTGCTTAGAAAGTAGCGGGTTTTGTGTCTGAATTTCACCAATGCGAGGGGAACAGACCGACACAGTTATGACACTTTTCACAACACTACGCTCCCGTAACGCACTCCGCTCGGCGACTCAGGCACTCTGTAGTTCCCCTGGCTTGAGTTGATTAAGTACAAAAGGTATCCGAGAGACTATAAGGGGAGAGGAAAGAAGATAGTGAAGATGGGACGAGCGCGGGGGGCGACAACCTTTCCCCTCAGCGTCTATCAGCTGACTGGCTGTGTACCCCCATCTCTCCCATGTGCCTTCCCGCGTACGCACAGACGAACGCACCTTCCATTTTCTCTCCAGATGTTACCTCACCGTCGACCCTCAAAGAATTTCAGAGTGAGGAGAGTGAACGTGCTCTTGAACGGAGGGAAAAATTACGCACCCATGTTTAAAGTACGAAATGAATGTGGCAAAAAAGTGGCGTGAAATGCGTCATCGAGGTGAAGAAGATTTAAACCCCCACGCACAGCCTTTTAATCGATTTTCTGTGACATTTAACTCTCGCCTGTAAAACAGTCGCTTTGCCTTTTCATCTGAGGAAACTGGGTCATTCTCACGCATACTACGAATACTATGTCGCGGCTGCGTGAACTTCGACAAGCCTTTGTTGTGAGGTAAGAATGAGTCTCGGTTACTTGTCAACTAAGCAGAAAGGGGCTAAGGATTTATCTCTTGTGCTATAGATATTAAAGTTCAGCTTATAATCTATCTTTGTAGAAACTTTTTGTGCTGGAGGAGGATGCAGACTTTATATACGACAAGTGACTTCTCAAAAACCACACACACACACACACACACACACACACACACACACACACACACACAGTCACTCATTCGAACACACCCATCCATGCACTCACAAAAACACTTCCTAAGACAGACAGATAGACACCCACACAATCATTCAAACACAACCATACAGGCACACACACACACACACACACACACACACACACACACGTCACCAAATTCAGGGAGCTCAGTCCTAGAAAACTAATTCATTTATTGTGGCTGACGGCAAAAAATTCCCTTCGCCAATGGTAAAACTCATGAGGTCTGAGCATCAATTTACGAATATTCAAAGCAGTAAAGCCCTGAGGTGGGCCACGAAAAGGATGTTTACATGGTCAAGATGGACAGGGCGCTTTATTTTATTATTATTTTCCTTTTAACAAATCTTTTTACTACCCACCCATCACCTCTCCACTCTCTTTGCTTCTACCTATCCCTTCTCTACTCCTTCCATCTTCATCTTCCTCGTCTCCCTCCTTCGCTTTCTTCCCCTTTTTCCATTCCCTTTGCCTCTACTTCTCTTATCAACTTCAAATGCCTCTCCTTCGTTCACTGTCCTCTCTTCCTCACGTCCCTCCCTCGCTTCCTTCCCCCTTCTCTCCTATATATCTCCTTTAAATCTTTCCTCCTTACTTCCCCCTTCTCACCCCATTCCCCTCTATGACGAAACAGTCTCCCGGCAAAAAAGATTACCCGTATTACACTTTTCTTCCCCTTCCTCCACCCCTAATCTCCCCTACCCTACCTCTCTCCTCCTTCCCTCCCCCTGCTCAACCCTTACCTGCTATCCCCCTCTATGATGTAACACAGTCTCCCTCCATCACTTTCTTCCCCTTCCCCAACCACTGATCTCGCCTACCCCTTTCCTCCTTCCCTCCCCGTTCACCCTTTACCCACTACCCCCCGTCTATGACCTAACAGTCTCCCTCCCTCACTTTCTTTCCTCTTAATCTCCCCTACCCCTTTCCTCCTCCCTTTCCCCTGCTCACCTTTAATCCACCACCCCACCTCTGTGACCTAATAGGCTCCCTCTCTCACTCTCCTCCCTTTCCTCCACCCCTAATCTTCCCTCCTCCTGCTCACTCTTTATCCACGACCCCCTCCCCCTCTGACGTAACACAGTCTCCCGGCTAAAGAATACCCGGGCTGAGTTCCCGGTCGGTAGCATCCCCTTTCACCACTTGGGTCGCGATCTGGTATTTTACGTGGCTATCTTATGAAGTATTTATTCAGTTTTGGGAATCCCCTCCATAATATAGCAACAGGATTATACATCATACAGACTGTGATCCGTAGGCCTATCGCTTAAAGAAGCTCACTATGATCCGTAGTGGAGCAGTTAAGTGTGATTTTTGGTCAGAATCGTTCAACTGATGATACAAGCATGAAATTTGGCATGAATGTAGTGTCTAGGTCACTTTCTAAGAAGTAAGTGCTAGCCATGAACAATTCCAATATGACGGCCATTCTTTTCATTTTATTCTTTTCTTTTTAACAAATCTTTTTACTACCCACCCATCACCTCTGCTTCCCTCCCCCCTCCACTCTCTTTGCTTCTACCTATCCCTTCCTGATGTTGAAACATCACTTAATCATCAAATCGTTCGTTTTTTTACATCTTGGTGTCATTTTACTGATCTATTTTTTCTCATGCCGCAGATGGAGATGGTGCACATTCAACTAGGAGAAATAAAAGTGTATGTGGCTCACTACCAGGGCACACTGGTGACAGACACTGCTGTGCAACTCAGCATGGGGTTCAGTGTCGGCTAAACGCCAGGTTTAGTATCACAAATGCTATCTAATAAGCCCCTATCATATTAGACAGCCGCACCTCAAGTTACAGGTTGTGCCACCGCGGGAGAGCCGAGCCAAGGATAACAGGGGCTTTCAGCGTTATAGGATGGTGTACAGATGGCACTGGATTTAACTGACATGGGATGAACGATGGGGTTAGGTGTAAGGCAACTGCATGAACCTAACTGTATGCCATAAATCAAAGTGAGCATCAGCTGGTAAAACGATAAACCCTCAGCCTGTGCCATTTGAAATTCTTAAACATGGATGCAGAATCAAAGAGACAAACAGACTGGAGTAAATGCTGCCTTTGTCAGGCCAAAAAACAATGAAATGCTAATGTCGGCACTGACTTCATGCCAAAGGAAACAAGATTATGCTGGTTACACTAACACTGCAAAAAATTGTACCACTGTTTCATGCCATCATTGCTATGTCAATCCTGCAAGACTAGATGAAGCTGAAGGTATAGCAGTCACACACACACACACACACACACACACACACACACACACACACACACACACACACACACACACACACACACACAAAAGCAAGATATCAGAGTAGATGCATATTGCTGTTTAATAACACCAGGTTAGATAGAGCACAGAAGAAGAGAGTAACTCCCAGCACATCAGGTGGCTCAGGTGAGAACCGTGACAAAAGACAAAGAACCTCAGATACTCCTAAAGTAGAATGCTTTTTGTGTGAGGAAGAATGTGAGATATCAAATTTACGGAAAGTGACGACTATGCAGCTTAATGGAAGGCTTAATCAATGTGCCAAGACTCTAAAGTAAAACATGGAATGCTCCTTGCAAAGCTAAGCGCTGGTGACGTTGTTGCTCAGGAGATGAAGTATCACCCACAACGCCTAGTTCATTTAATCAATATAGAAAGAGCACATCTTAATTCAATAAAGCAAGAGGAGGGTTGTAGTAATCTAGAAATAGAGTTATATCCTGTGGCCTTTTAAGACGTTATAACCTACATCATGGATAGCAAAGTTACCAATAAAGAAACAACACCAGTTATATTTAGACTGGCTGATCTAGCCTCACTGTACAAGCGTCGCTTAGAACAACTTGGTGTGGATTTCCCAGATGTCAACTCAACCAGGTTAAAGGACCAATTACTCACTAGGATTCCTGAGCCTGAAGCCCATAAGAAAGGGCGTGATGTACTCTTATCATTCAAAAAGGATGTAGGCTCAGTTCTTTTTGATGCTTGCAAATAAAGTGAAGCTATTTACCTAGCTAAAGCTGCTGACATCATACGGAAAAATGCTTCGCCATTAGACCCAATTCAGCAAGGACTTGAAAGAAGGCTTTGGAGAAGAAGCCGTTCCACCAGCACTACTTCAGTTCGCGTGTAGCATCGAACATGGTGTAGATATTACATCATATCTGAGGCACGATGTGGTAAAATCAGACTTAGCCATTGCACAACTTTTGCGGTACAACTGGTATACAAAATATATATATATATAAAAAAAAGTATTCAAAAGACCGCAAGACACCTTTTGCTGTGTATGTCGGTATGAAAGTGTTTGCCAAGACAAGGAGAAGAGAATTAATTGAGAAGCTTCATGAGAATGGAATTAGCATATCGTATGACAGAGTGTTGGAAATATCTGCTCAGCTGGGTGAAACTATTGTAAAGCAATATGTGGAAGAAGATGTAATGTGTCCACCAGTTTTGAGAAAGGGTCTCTTCACTACTTCAGCAGCAGACAACAGGGACCACAATCCAACAGCCACCACAGCAAGTACATCCCTTCACGGTACAAGTATTTCAGTGTTTCAGCATCCACATTCAGATAACAGAGAAGTACGGGTCGCACCCAAGATTACGGACGGTACGGCAAAAAAAGTTCCTAAGCTACCTGAGTCACACACCGACATCCTACCAACCAGCCTTCTTCAGTAAGAGGAATCCAGCACCAAGCACAACTGATACCATGTCATTGCAAGATTCAAGTATTTTCCAAAGAAATCTCAGACTCGAATATGAATGGTTGGAAACAGTTCATGGTACCACAGACGTAGATGAATCATCAAACATAACGTGGTCAGCCCACCATGCATGCCATCAAAGAACTAAAGATTTTGATACCAGTGTCACATCCCTACTGCCTCTTCTGCGAGATCAGGCTCACAGTGTTGCCACCATTAAGCACGCCATGAACAAAACAAGGGAAAGTGTGGCATTCCTAAACCCCGGACAAACCCCGGATCTAACTGCTTATCACCCAGTTTACGCAATGGCTAAACAAATCCAGTGGCATTGGCCAGATGAATATGGAGAGGACAAATTCGTAATCATGTTTAGCGGACCACATATTCAGATGACAGCACTGAAATCTATTGAGTCCATAGTAGGTGACAGTGGATGGACGAGTGCCCTTGTTGAAGCTGATGTAGCCTCTTCTGGCACAGCAGATTCATTTCTGTCAGCTACCAATGTCACCAGAACTCGCCAAGCACACCAGATTACCGCATGCTGTTTATTTCAGCTAATGAAGGAAGCATACAGTGCATATCTTGGCGAACAGTCTGACAATATTGACAAATCCACCACTTCGGAAGAATGGTGTGATATCTGTAGGAATGAGAGTCCACAGTTTCAGTTCTGGTTCTTGATTCATAACTTCTTTGCCAACAACAGTGTCAATTATGCACGTTGGCTTCCTATTCATCTACGAGATATAATGTGCCTGAAGAAGCAACACCCAGAGGTCGCCAGAGAATTCCATAAATGAAATTTCGTTATTCACAAATCTGACAGGGATTTCTCCTCAATGGCTAGTGACCAAGCCCACGAGCAGACTAATGCAGTAATCAAAGGGGATGGGGGAGCTATAGGTCTGACACAGGATCCATCAGCTCTTCGAAGGTCGATGGTGGCTGGACCAGAAAGAAGCCAACTTGTTGCAAACTACGAAAAAGTATCGGGAGTAAAGATGTAAAGACAGACAGTCGTCACCATGTACAGCCACCAACAGATCAGAAGGCATTCTTTGAAAATGTACAGCGGCCTACCATGGTTATAGAAGATATGGGCAATCCATTTTTGGAAGAGACAGATCTCATTACTCTTGATACAAAGGACATAGAGGATCCTTCCGCCGCTCAACTAATTGCAACGCACCATAACAGAGGGAAGGAACAGTTCAAAACATTTGTGGATAAACTACAGGCTGACAGCTCTTGTTTCAACCAGCCCATTAAAAAGAATAATAGAGACTTCTTTAAACTTTGGCCAGTCAACCAACCCATCTGAGACTAAATTACTTAAGGAAGACTGCCAACTGTTTTCCCGCCTTATCTCCTGCCAAACCAGAGGGTGTGACCGACGAGAGTTTTTCAAGCATGAAAACCAGTCTTTCCCTCCTTCACTCAGCAACTGATTGATTGACTAAATGTAATTAATATCTGCCAGCGCAACTGCCAGGGTCATATGCCGCCGGACAACAAGGTAAAGGACTCCGCAAATAAACTGTGCATTTTCAAAATTAACTTAATACCCATTATTAGAAATAAAACACGAAAAATAGAAGACTAGTATATAAAATACCAATTACTTATAAATGATGAAGGAGACTCGCCTCCTGAAGACTAAAAAGATAAATAAAATCCCTGGAGGCTCCACCAAGCATCGAAGACAGACAGTAGGCACCATCTGCCCCCTTATGCCCACGAAGGAATCTCTGACGTAGGTCCCCCAGACTTAGACACTCAACCAACAAGTGACGGATAGTAAGGGGAACAAGGCAAGCATCACAGTACGGCTGAGTCCCACCACTCATCAAGAACCCATGCGTAAGCCGAGAGTGCCCAGTGCAAAGCCTGGTAAGAGCCACCTCCAATCGTCGAGGCATGGAGGGGAGAACCCTCGGCACAGTCACTCTCTGAGAAATTTCTTTTAGCTTATTATGAGCAACACCATCCCACTGTCTCTGCCAACACATACGAATCGCGTATCGCAAGTAAGGCGTTACATCAGAAGTGGGAACCGGGTAGTAGGTAGGTGGCAGTCGAGATGGCGCGGCTTTAGCTAGAGTATCTGCCTTCTCATAGCCCATCACACCAACATGTGAGGGAACCCAGCACAAGTCTACACAATGGCCACGACCACCAAGAAGAACAAGCCATTCTAAAATTGATAAATCCAGTGGATCGGATGCATTAAAAGACTCCAGTGCAGAGACAGCGCTGCGGGAGTCACTAAAAATCACAAAAGGAGATTGGGGGGAGAGTAAAAATAATTTGAAGAGCAAATAACATTGCAGTCAGTTTTGCCGTACACACTAAAGCAACACTGGGAAGGCTACCCCCCCTACTGAAGGAGGAGAGGACAACACCAAAGCCTACTCCAGTATCAGTCTTAGATCCATCAGTATAGATAGGGACAGAACCCTCATGACTGAAGGCATGCTGTAAAAAGAGAAAGAGGGACACCTGAGAGGGAAATAAGTCCTCTTTTCCAACAATGGACATACACAATGTTACACAAAGGTAGTAGCCAGAAACCCACCCTCTGGATCCGACATGGACAGACTGCAGAGTCTTGGAACAGAGAGGGCTAACAGATCGGACCCTGTACCCAAAGGGCTTCTGCGAACTAGGAAGGGAGTCATAAACAGATGATTGGGAATCCTGGGTAACAATGGCACAAGAAACAGAGTCTGGAAGGTAGTGAAGACGATACCAACATCTCATCATCAATGACTGGCGATGCAAAACCAAAGGAAGGCCATCAGAATCCACCAACAAACTCGAAATCGGGGATGACCTGAAAGCCCCAGTTGCCAATCGTACACCAGCATGATGCACAGAATCCAATATCCGGAGTCGGGCATCGGTTGCAGAGGAGTAGACCTCACACCCATATTCAAGTCTTGACAGGATAAGAGATATATGTAAGGGAAGGAGGGTCTGACGATCAGCACCCCAAAAAGTGTGCCCCCAAATCCTCAGAAGACTCAAAGCCTTAATACTATTGCCTTCACAAAACCAACTTGAGGAACCCAGGTTAGGCGTCTATCAAACAGAACACCAAAAACCCGAGTCTTTTCCACACAGGATATCCTTCGACCATAAACATATAAGTCAGGGTCTGGATGAACCCACAGAAGACGACAGAAATGCATAGCCATTGTTTTGGGGAAAGAAAAACGGAAGCCACGAGACTCAGCCCACTCAGAAATTCTATTATGAGCCAGCTGCAACTTCCTCTCAATCAGAGACATCCTAGATGCAGTGAAGCAAATTGACAGGTCATCTACATATAATGAGCCTCGCACAGCATCGGGAAGTACACTTATTACACTGTTGATGGCCACAGCAAACAGAATAACACTAATGATACTCCCCTGTGGTACTCCATCTTCAAGTGCACGAGCATTAGAAAGAACTCGTCCCACTCATACCTTCAAAAAACGATTAGATAAAAACTGCTGAATAAAAATAGGCAAGTGCCCACGAAGGCCAAATTCATGAACTGAAAGTAAAATGCCACGACGCTAGGCAGTGTCGTATGTCTTCTCCACATCGAAGAAGACAGTAACTTGGTGCTGGTTAGTGGAGAAAGCCTCACAGAAGGAAGATTCCAAGGGCATCAGGGCATCAGTGGTAGATCGCATTTTACGAAAGCCATAGTGGACTGGTGATAAGTAATTGCCCGTCTCCAAATACCACATGAGCCGGCCATTTACCATCTTCTCCAACACGTTGCTAACACAAGAGGTCAGAGAGATGGGACAATACTTTGGAGCCTGCAGATGATCCTTTCCAGGCTTAGGGATGGGGATAACTATAGCAACACCCCAAGGAGATGGAAACTCACCATTACACCAGATCCTATTGTGTAGCGCCAGTAAAAAGGAAAGGGATTCACCAGACATATGACGTAAAAAGGCGTATGGAATATCATCACAGCCAATAAACGAATCATGACACTCTGACAAAGCTGCCCGAAACTCAAAAACATAAAAGGGGACATTGTAAGACTCTCCCCCAGATGATGTGAAGCTGAGGCTACAGGCTTCCAAGTGCTGACGTTGGCGTGCTGAAGACAAATCCGTGTCCTTTTTAGACACACCAGCAAAATGCTGGACAAATGCTTCAGCAACCACAAAGGGGTCAGTCACAGCCCCATCAGCATCAGATAAAACAGGAGGGCAAGGTACAGAAAATATGCCAGAATCTTTCTGACCCAGTTCCACACTTGGGTGAGAGAAGTCCCGAAGTGAAGGGAGGAAACGTACTCCCACCAGGAAGCACGTCTAGCCTCCTTCAATTCATGACGTGCATGAGCACACACCCTCCGAAAAGCCACCAAATAATGAGTGATTGTACGATGGCAGCGAAACTGAGAGAAGGCGATCCGTTTGGCCCTCACTGCAGAGGTGCATTCAGAGGTCCATCAGGGAACTGGATGTTTAGGAAATCGACCAAAAGCCTTAGGAATAGATAAAAGGGCTGCTGAGTACGTTACATCGGTTAAATATACGCCACTGCCTCATCAGCACTACGAAAATCCTCCACAGTGTCAGTGGAACACAACTCTCTAAAGAGTGGCCAGTTTGCCTTGTCCAGTCACCAGCGAGGGAGACGACATTGTGGCTCACATTCAGCAGAGGTTAAAATAATCGGGAGGTGGTCACTGCCATGCAAATCTGGTAACACACCCCACTTAAAATCCAAAATAGCAGTAGCTGAACACAGAGACAAATCAATGGCCGTGAATACACTAGTCTGACTATGAAAGTATGTCATCTCACCTAAATTCAACACCCCCAACTCCTCATCCTCCACCAACGAAGCCAGCATAGCACCACTAGGGTTGGTCATACTGTTACCCTACAGTGGGTGACGGCCATTCAAAGCTCCCAGTAAAAGAAAGGGGGATGGAAGGTCACGAATAAGCCGGGCAAGATCTACCCTTTCAACAGAAGCACTTGGAGGGAGATAAAGACTACACACTGTATATTAGCGGCAAAGGAAAATCTGAATGGCAACAGCCTGCAATGGAGTTGAAAGAGTCAGACAAGTGAATGAGACATCACAGCAAACTAGGACTGCAGTACCACCATGATGTCCCTGGCCACGAAGAGGATCAGAATAAAATACATGGTAACCAGGAGGACCAGAAGGAGCAGCATCTCCAACCATTGCCCCCTGAATGCATATGCATACTGGCGAAAAGCGGGCAATAAGACTACACAGTTCCTCCCAACTAGCACGTACCATGACAGTTCCGTTGAATTATAGATCCCATAGTGTGGTGGTGTGATATTAAGGTACTTCCAGTACCACAGTTCTTGACACTGGGAACCTTGATGGGTTTCCACGTACTTGGCCGAGGGTTAGGTTTAATAGGTTTCTTCATCACAGCTAACCCCTTGGACAAGGAACCCAAAATACCCAATTTTGAAGATGGCAAAGTGGAGGAAGAATAAGGCCGGATAATGGTCTTCTTGTGTGGTGGAGCAAGAGATGTCTTGGTAGGGGTACTGCAAGCTGCCTTAGCCGGATCAGAGCAGGCAGTGCCATCAGGAGGAGGAGTATGATCAGCAGTGTACCCCACAGGCCTGGGATCCTGAGAGGCAGTGGGAGACTTAGCCCCTGGCCATACTGGGGATACCTTGGGGTCTGGGCCCACAGCAACACCATCCAACTCGGTGGCTACGACTGGGACAATAGCACCATCTGGAGGGCCACCCTGATCATCATGGGAAGCTTTAGTTGGGGGAACATCTACCAATGACTCAGAGGATTCCTGAATGCATTTAGAGGAGGATCAGGGAAGGTTATGTACCTCAGCCTGCACAAGTTCAGAAAGAATCACGGAGATATTTTTAAACATATTCCTGGAGGTACTAGCTGAGGTACCTTCTCCATCAGTAGTGTCACCTAGAGCTGCAAATTTGTTGCTGATGGGCACCGAGGGAATCAGCAGCCTATCGGACACACTGGAGGTAGACAGAGTACTCGGGTTCTCATGTCATCGAGAATCCTGTTCACTACCACCAGAATGGCTGCCTGGCTGGATGGACCGTGATAGAACTGAAGCGAAGGAAACTCCAGGTCGAATATACATAGACATGACTCTGTGTTTAGCTTCCTTAACCCCTAACCGCCGGCTGATGTGTATAGACCTCATGATTTTGGGCACGGAGCAAAGCCGGTTGACGTGTATAGCCGCGAGTATCTTCCCGCTATCCTATGAACTTTAACTTATCCTTACTCAGCGACAGGACCACATGGAGACGTGGAGATACCTTCATTTGAAAGGGAAAGACTTGGTGATTCTTATGTATCTTTAATTTTTTCTCTAGCTATTGTAGTTTGGCAGATATTAGGATGTGAAGTAAGGGTGTTTTTTCCATCACGGATATCCCCCGTAAGGAGGAGTGTGCAACATCGGAAAAACCCTGGTGTGTAGGGGTTAAAGGCAATCCTCTCACGAGTGCGCAGAGACAAGATCTCATACTCAAATTTGTAACTGTCACAAGATTTGGAGGTAGCTGCATGGTCACCCCCATAACTGACACAGGTCTCCGTACCAGAACAATTCTGATCCTCGTGGGAAATTCCACATGTGGCACATACCGCAGGAAGCCCCTGTAACAGTCTACAAAAGTATTTACTGATGTGGCCAAACTTTTGACAGTGATAAATGTCTTGGACTGGGTACATATGGCTTCACCTTTAAAGACATCCAAGCAACCTTAAGGGAAGAGGGAAGCTGAGTAGCATCAAAAGTCAACAAAAGGGAGGGCGTAGGCAAAAGGATACCAACAAAATTCTTATGGAATCTTTCAATTCTGATGACACTACGGACCTTTAGTTCCTCAAGAAGTTTTTCTCCTGAGTACTGGAGCAACTCTCGAGAGTAGACCACCCCACAAGACTGGATGAAAGAGGGATGTGGCAAGCATGTAACAGAGGCACCAGATACTTCAGACAGAAAACAGAGTTGACCTCTCTCTTCTTGAGAGGTGACCTCCACAAGGAGGCTGCCATCCTGTTGTGATGACATTTCTGGCTCCCTACCACAAGCAGAAACAATAGTCCAGTACACCTCAAAAACATCGAAGTCCGCCACAGGGACACCCTCCACTGCACGGATCACCAGGTACCGAGCAAAATGGGCTGGTTCATAAAAGCCAGGCAAGACCTCACGTGGGGATGGAATAGTAGCGTAGGACCAGACGCGCTATGGGGCTTTGAATGGGCCAGTTGTTGATAAGGTTCCAACATGGTAATAAATGAGTCAGTGTTAGAAGACAGATCCTTTGCATTAGATGGGTCATAGGGAAGTCCAGGAGCAGACAATGGTCGTCATCCTTCAGGCCACGTTGGGAAGGACAGGAGCAATCCATTATAAGCAACATATGACTTCATTCCCCCACCCCTCCACCCACCACGGAGCCCCAACAGGGGGAGGCCATATGGCAGGGACAAAACCACTGACAACCCCAGGGGCAGCAGAGGAGTATACGAAGGTAACCACTGGGGGACCTGGACAAGGATGACTCCAGGAAGATAGGAGCCACCAGGCCCCCTAGTGCCCACTTGACCCTAGTCAACGCATGACCAGCCGATTGACCTAGTCAGGCCCAACCAGGCTGCCCATCTAGCCAGAATAAGGGACCAAAGAGGTGTATTACTAGCTGCAGGGCGCACTGTTCGCTAAACCCCCAGGACTCCCGTCTCCCAGCATTACGGGACGCCACACACGACAAACACGCGGCGAGACAACAGTCCCGCCCTAGATGGTAAATGGGCAGGGACTAACATCACCAGTAAGCCTCCTCGACCACTGATGTAGGGGGTGCTTGGTCCACGAGGCCAACAGATACCGAACCCTACAAAGGTAGGCATGCCTGCAGAGTAGGTGGCACTGCCAGCCACGCTTCAAGCCCTTCCACCACGTCAAGGTGAACCCCCCTCAACGGGGCTTCCCTTAGCAAGAAGGGTACATTACATACGTGTACGAAGTCGGATCTGGTGAATGTGTTACAAGCTAAAGTGAAGCTTCCAGAGACAAAGCCAGAATCTGATGTACTGACTGTGGATGGTGCATCACTGGTTAATACAGCAACGCCTAAAACACCAAAGACGTTTGAAGAATACGCCAGGAATGACATTCATCCTAAAGCAGAACACTACAGTAGTAACCACAAGAGAATAGACATCATCTCTGATGTATATTGTCGTCCAGCCTGAAGGCTGAAGCAAGAAGTAAACGAGGGAATGCCATCAGAAGAGTAACAGCAAAAAGTAGAACACCATCAAACTGGAGGAGCTTCCTCAGAGACAGCAACAACAAAATCGAACTGTTCCATTTCCTTGCTGATGCAGTGACTAAAATGACTACAAGCAACAGTTTTTGTGACAAAGGAGGAAAATGCACTCACAAATGCCAGTTGCATCAGGACCAGACTAGAGGAGTTGGCTCCTTGTACCCATGAGGGAGCCGACACACGAATATTATTATATGCCTGGCATGCAGTTAGGGAGGGTTACAAGTCACTGATGATTGACGCTAATGACACGGACATTGTAGTCATTGCCATACCCCTTATGCCTTGCCTCACAGCAGTAGGCCTGGACAAAATGTGGATAGTATTTGGCAAAGCGGAGCACACTCGATGGCTTCCTATCCATGACCTTGTTTCCGCTGTAGGACCAGAGAAAACCAAGGGGATGCTGATCTTCCACGCCTTCACTGGATGTGATGTTGTACCAAGTTTCAATGGCAAACGGAAGAAAAAAGCTTGGCAGACATGGAATGTCTTCATTGAAGCCTCCGCCACGTTTGTGAAACTCAGTCAGTGCTCATCTAAAACTGAGGAGACTGATCTACAAGTTCTAGAGGGATATGGTGTTCTGATGTATGATCGATCAAGTACAACTGCTTCTGTAGATGAGGCAAGTCCTGATCTCTTCGCACGAAAGCAGAGATCATACGACCTAATCCCACCAACACAAAGTGCACTGAGGGAACCTGCCAAACGAGCTGCCTATCAAGCAGGGCATGTTTGGGGCCAGTGTCTCATCCGTCAGACAGAAACCCAGTGTCACGCCAAGTGGGGATGGTCAAAAGAAAACAGCACCTGGAAAATCGTGTAGACTACCCTTGAACCCACTTCTGTATGTTCCCGTGAACTGACAAAATGTGGATGCAAGATAGAATGTGGAGGCGGAAGGTGCAACTGTGTAAAGAATGGACTACGCTGGACTCCACTCTGCAGTCGCCCCTGTCAGGTTTAGTCAGGTGAGTGGGTTAATACCACAATTATACATGTTTTCATATCAAATTCATTATCGCCATGGCAAAATACCTAAAAATTGTCACCATAATCAACTTATTCGGACATACGTGGAATTTCAAGTGGCTAGCACTTTTTTCTCAAAATCTAATACAACATAAATATTTCAGCCGAATTTCATGCTTGTATCATCAATTCAACGATTGTATGTGTTATCTGCTGTACTATAATGGAGGCTCCCCATGTTGCTCGATCTCTGGCAGCCTCCCTATTCAGTCCCTTGTCCATGAGGTCACACTCAATGACCTCGTCCCAGGACTTTCTCGTTCTACCTATCGCTACCCTACCCCTAACGTTAACACTTCTCACTTTCTGCATCAGTCATCATCCCCATCCTCTCCACACGCCCAAACCATCTCAATCCACTTTATTTTCCTTATCATACTACCGTCTTTTGAGTTGCTTAAATTGATTTAATATCGATAAACTCGGCATGAAATAAGGTAGGATTTGATATTAACCTGCCAACCCAAAACTAAATCGCCGAAGAAGAGGTGTTAGGGAGCATCTTTACTGAACGGGAATATGGGCCTAAAACCCCTCCATTGCGATGCCAGCTGCCTTATAGATACGAACGGTGTAGTGGAGGAGGAGGAGGAGGAGGAGGAGGAGGAGGAGGCAGAGAAGAGGAAAAGGATGATGATAATAACAGTAAGGATGACGATGATGAGGCTGAGAAGAAGGAGAAGGAGGAGAGGGAGGAGGAGGAGGAGGAGGAGGAGGAGGAGGAGGAGGAGGCAGAGAAGAGGAAAAGGATGACGATGATGATGATGAGGCTGAGGAGGATGGATGCGGATGAGGAGGAGAAAATGATGATGATAAGAGAACAGGTAGTAAGTCCTTCATACTCTCCTCTTGCCACCGTCAATCTAATTTTACTTAGGATTTTAGCTCAGGGGAGAAGGGGAGGGAGCAGGTATCCCCCAGCGGGTCTTGTGTCCTCCGAATATGCTACTTACTCAGATTTTACGAGCATAAAAACGGTAAATTGTCGCTTTTTTATAACCTGTGCTGCGTCCTTCCACGTACATGCCTTCTTTTTCTCCACTTGCGTCATCACCATCATCCTCAGTTCCCCTCTTCTCTACCTTCATCATCATCATCATCATCCACACTTCTCCTCTTCTCCACTTTCATCTTCATCTTCCACCTCGTCCTCCCTCTACCCCTCATACCTCTAATTCTCTTCCTTCTATCATTCTTCCGCCTTCCTTTTATAAGCCTTCTTTTTCTCCACCTTCATCATCATTCACAGCTCTCTTCTTCACTTTCATCACCACCATCATCATCATCCGCAATTCTCATCTTCAGTATCATCATCATCATTCACAATCCTCATCTTCACTTTCATCATCATCCACCTCGTCCTCTCTCTACCCCTCATCCTTGTACCTTCTTCCTCCTTCCTTCTACAAGCCTTCTTTTCCTCCACTTTCATCATCATCCACTTCATCCCCTACCAACCACTCATTCTTCTGTTTTCCTTCCTTCTCCACCTCCTGTCTTTCTTTCCTCCTTCCCTCTTCCTCCTTTCCCCCTCCTGCTCCTTGCCTGTCTTTCCCTCCATCTTCATTTTCCTCCTGCTCCTCTTCCTCCCTCTTCTTCCCCTTCCCCCTCCTCTTCCTCTTCTATTATCCCTCCTCTTCATATCTCTACCTCCCATCCTTTCCTCCTAACTAACCTCTCTTCCGTTCTTCAGCCTATCCGAGAGAGAGAGAGAGAGAGAGAGAGAGAGAATCACATGCTAGTTAACAGATTAAGGCCTCGTGATAGTCATTAACATGGAGTGAAGGAGAGAAAGACCGAGGACGTGATGGCAGGATAAAATGGTAGGACTATATACGCACGCACGCTGAATCTAATGAGATAGATAGAGAGAGAGAGAGAGAGAGAGAGAGAGAGAGATCAATTCGAAGGGAAAGATGAGTGGAGGAGGGTAGGTCGCATGGCTGATGATGGTGGTGGTGGTGGTAGTAGTAATAGTAGTAGCAATAGTGGTAGTGGTGGTGGTAGTGGTAGTAGTAGTAGTAGTAGTAGTAGTAGTAGCAGGGAGATGGAAAGCGACAAGCAGAGCCCCAATAAGCCTAGTGTGTTAACCAATCTCGTGTCCTCCTACCCTCCTGCCTACTAAGGACCCTTCAGGCATCCGCACAGACTACAGATGGGAGTCGCAAGGGCACAGCCAGACACAGCAGTTAGCAGTGGTTAGAGCTGGTTAGTTTTCAGCTGACGGAACTGGACAACTGATACCGGAAGACTGAGATTAAAACGTGGTGCTAGTCACGAAGAAGTGCCAAGGCGTCACAAGGGCACAGCCAGACACAGCAGTTAGCAGTGGTTAGAGCTGGTTAGTTTTCAGCTGACGGAACTGGACAACTGATACCGGAAGACTGAGATTAAAACGTGGTGCTAGTCACGAAGAAGTGCCAAGGCGTCACAAGGGCACAGCCAGATACAGCAGTTCGTTGGGGTTAGAGCTGGTTAGTTTTCAGCTGACGGAACTGCACAACTGATACCGGAAGACTGAGATTAAAACGTGGTGCTAGTCACGAAGAAGTGCTAAGGCGTCACAAGGGCACAGCCAGATATAGCAGTTGGTACGGTAGTGGTTATTGGCTGATTAGTTTTCAGCCGACGGAACTGGATACTGTGCTGGTTGTGTGAAACTTGGCTATTTATGAGATTAAACCGCGGTGCTAATCACGAAGAAGTGCTAGATAGGCGATATCGTACCTAAACACTGTCTTGGCTGTGTGAAACTCGGACCCTCATGAGATTAAAACGCGGTGCAAGTCACGAAGAAGTGCTCTGAGTAGGGTGTATAATCTAATATTGTTCAAAGCTGATAATCGCCATTTGTCAGTTACGGGGAATCTGATGACTCCTGAGATTAACACTAAAACGTGGTGCTAATCACGAAGAAGTGCTATAAGATGGAGGAAGAGAACTATTATCGTATTGTTCTGATATCTCCCAATCTGCCAGTTATAAATCCTCCATGACCCAGACACTGATAGATAGATAGACATTGATATTAATGGGGAATAATGTAGATAGATGGATAGATAGATAGATGGACAGATAGATAAAGATAAGCGTGAGGTAGTGGTGGTGGTGGTGGTGGTGGTAGTTATGGTGGTAGATGTGGCAGTGGTAACAGATAAAGGTTATGATAGCAAACCCACCACGACAGACCCCAATTAGCCCAAAAAAGATCCCTGTACGACCCTAAATATATCAAAATAAATCACGCACACGCTTCCCGAGTCCATATCATACTGGCCAGAGACAAAACCGAGACGACACACTGATATTACAGGTGTTTTAAATAATATATATATGTGGGAAATTAACACAGCATGACAGACCCTAAACTGCCTGCTAAATACCCTCTGTGACCCCAGCCAGGCTACGAATACGCTTCCTTCGGGTATAACGAACGGTATAGTGGTAATGCAGATATAACACAGTGACATAACACACCTTCACAATACTATATATGCTTCCTTAGAGTATAACTAAACGGTATAGAGGTAATGCAGATATAACGCACTGCCATAACACACCTTCACAATACTATATATGCTTCCTAGGGATATAGCCAACTGTATAGAGGTAATGCAGATATAACGAACTGACATAACACACCTTCACAATACTATATATGCTTCCTTGGAGTATAACTAAACGGTATAGAGCTAATGCAGATATAACGCACTGACATAACACATACACGATAATATATATGCTTCCTTCGGGTATAACGAACGGTATAGAGGTAATGCAGATATAACGCACTGACATAACACACCTACACAATAATATATATGCTTCCTTGGAGTATGACCAACGGTATAGAGGTAATGCAGATGTAACGCACTGACATAACACATCTACACAATAATATATATGCTTCCTAGGGTTATAGCCAACGGTATAGGCTACAGGTCTAACTATCTATCTATCTATTGCCAGACGCCTCAATCCCGTTTGGGGTGGCCACAAACAAATCGCCTCCAAGTCGCCCTGTCCCTCGCCATTTCACTGCCCTGCTCCCAACTCACACCCCCCTAGCAGATATACACTGACATAACACAACTCTACAGCATTATTAAAGTGGTAAAATACCTTATAAGTAATAAGCAAGTGGTAAAATATCTTCAAAGTAATATACAAGTGGTAAAAATATCTTAAAAGAAATATGAGGCAATAGATATAAACTAAAAAAAAAATATCTATCTATCTATCTATCTATTACCAGACGCCTTAATCCCGTACGGGGTGGCCATAAACAAACTAGTGTGGTAAAATCCATCTTCACTACTAAAAAAGCTTTCTAACCCTAACCTAACTACAGCTTATTCTGTTTTTTATCTAAAGAAAAAAAAAAAAAGATTCAAGGTCCGTTCATTTCGAGATGCCTGGCCACTGTGTTTACAAGACTGGAGGTCATAGGTAGAGAGAAATACAGAATGAGGAAGACAGTTGCAGAGTTGATCTGTTGCATGCATGAGTGACGGAGAGTAATTGGTCAACTCTTGCATTACAAATTTGGACAGAGAGGAGGAGTGTGTAGTCAGAAGGGCGTTGGATGGAATAAGGAAGAGAGCTGCAGTGTTAACCTGTTGCATGCATGAAGGACTGGGAGCATTGGTTAAGCATTAGCATCACAGAAAGGGGGCAGAGCGCGTGTAATTAGACGGATGTTGCGTGGAATAAGGATGAGAGAGAGAGAGGGAGAGAGAGAGAGAGAGAGAGAGAGAGAGAGAGAGAGAGAGAGAGAATATTGGTTAACTCTTGCATTACAGAGTTGGACACAAATGGAGCAACAGTGTGACGCCAGAGAACCCAACGCGTATTACTATCTATCTATCTATCTATTGCCAGACGCCTCAATCCCGTTTGGGGTGGCCACAAACAAATCGCCTCCAAGTCGCCCTGTCCCCCGCCATTTCACTGCCCTGCTCCCAACTCACACCCCCCTCTCTCATATACCTCTCCACCCCATCTCTCCATCTCATCCTCGGCCTCCCCCTCCCTCTTTCCCCCTCCACCTCACTCACATACACTCTCTTCGTTAGTCTTTCACCCTCCATCCTCTCCACATGGCCAAACCACCTCAGTGTGTTCCTCATAACGCTTCCTATCACGCGTATTACCAATTGACTAAAAGCACAGCATAAGAAGCATAAAGAAATAAATAAAACACAATAAATAGAATAAGCAAGGGAATTCTCAGTTATTAAAGAAGCTTAAGGCAGTAAAGGAAAATAAAGTTCCTAGTTATTAGAGACAAATCAATAAATAGAAGCACAATAGGCGAAATAATTCCTGGTTACTAGATACAGCAATAAAGCATAATAAACAGCAAAATAATTCTCAGTAATTAGACACAGCAATAAAGCATAATAAATAGCGAAATAATTCCTAGTAATTAGACACAGCAATAAAGCACAATAAACAGCAAAATGATTCCTAGTTATTAGAGACAGTAATAAATAAAGCACAATAAATACCAAAATGATTCCTAGTTATTAGAGACATGGCAAATAATTAAAAAAAAAAGCCCAATAGGTTAAATAAGCATAATAATTCAGAAATATTAGGCATAAGGCGTTAAATAATGCAAAATAAATAACCAAAAGAATTCCCGGTTATTAAAGAGGCTTAATGGAGTAAATAAAAATAAATCATTCCTAATTATTACACAGACAAGACAATAAAGAGGCAAAATAATTCCTAGTTATTAACCACAGCAATAAAGCATAATGTCAGCTAAGAAAAATAATTAAAAAATATTACAACACATAATAATTGGGCATAAAGCAATAAAAATGCAATAAATAAAATAACCAAAAGAATTCTCAGTTATTAAAGAGGCTTAAGGCACCAAATAAAGCATAATAAATAATACCTAGTTATTAGACAAAGTAATAATGACAGAGACTTGGAGGCGTTTTGTCTGCGGCCACCCTTTGCGGGATTAGGGCGTCCGGCTATAGATAGATAGATAGAATAATGCACAATAAGCAAAATAATGCCTAGTTATTAGAGACTATCTATCTATCTATCTATTGCCAGACGCCATAATCCCGTAAGGGGTGGCCATTTGGCTTTGAGTTATTTGTTTTACGGGGAGGGGCACTAACCCTCCACCAACCCACTTGTTGACACATAGGGAGCATGTATGGTTTGGTTATATGGTTACCACCCAGCGTTGAAAATGGTTTCTTGGCTTACAGGAAACCATTTGGCTTGTCACTCAATGTAAAGCCACCTGTAAAGGAAAGAAAAGCAATAAGAAGTGACAGGAAAGATGGGAGAAACAGGAAGAGAGGAGGGCAGGCACAGAAAAAGAATGATAAAGGCTAAGGAAGAAGTAGGCAGCACTACATCAAGTGAGTGGATGAGGGTCGCCACCACCTACCACCATTGAGACATGGCAATTAAAAAAGCACAATAGGTTAAATATGCATAATAATTCAAAAATATTAGGCATAAGGCATTAAATAAGGCAAAATAAATAAAACTGGCACAATAATCCCTAGTTATTGAAAAGGCTTAAAGGCAATCAATACAGCAAAGCAAAATACATTGATACTAATAGGTGCTTAAATAAAGAAGTAACCAAATAAAGGAATAAAGAATAATATCTCACTAAAAGGTGCTTAAATAAAGGAGTAATTGAATAAAGATTATCTCACTTTAAAAGACGACGAAGTAGGTCAGTATGGAGGGCGTTGTAGTCTGGGGGATCGACAGGAGTTGGTGTGGTGGCCATGGCAGGTCTGTAGATAGATAAACATATTAATATACTGATATAAAGATAGATACAGTAATGAATAAGACAGATATAGTGATAATTAACTGACTGATAGATTGACGCCCAAACAGATATATATACACACACAAATAAAGATACAGAGATATAAAGATAAGCATATAAATAGATTAACTAACTGAGACAGGCAGCCAAATAGTTATAAAAATCAAGATATAAAGAGTCAAATTGGTATATAAATCAATACAAAGACAACCAAATAGGTATATATATCAAGATACAATAACAGCGAAATAGTTATACAAATCAAAGTACAAAGACAAAGTTACATAACGATATAGAGACAAATAGTTTCATAAAACGATACAAAGACAGCCAAATGGTTATATAAATCAAGATATATATATAGCCAAACAGATAAAAGTAAAGATAGCCAAATAGGCATGTAAATAACAATATAAAGATAAAATGTTAAAGATATAAACAGGTAGACTAATATAGATAAACTGACTGATAGATAAACAGCCAGAGATTTACAGAAAAAGATGCAAATATGGAAAAATAAAGATACTGGCTCGGTGAGAAAGGGGTGTCGTCGTGTGTGGGGTGGTAGCAGCAATGGCGAGGCTGTATAAATCGGTTGGAAGTTGACAGCCATAGATAAACAGGACATGCAGTTTGGTAAATACAGGCGGTGTCATCGTCTGTAGTGAGCAGTTGATGTGATGGCCTTGGCAAAAAAGTGAAGATAGATAAATGGACAGATTCACTGAGAGAGAGAGAGAGAGAGAGAGAGAGAGAGAGAGAGAGAGAGATGAATTGTGGTGATGGGAGACGGTATTAGACAGATTTGCCCAATAGGAATCATGAGAAGCGCTGAAGTGGGCTTTAAAAAGGCGAGCAACTCACACTTTGCGTTAAAGCAACTTCAAAACACGCTACACAAGGTAAAAGCTGCATTTTTTGCGCCACAACTTAATAAAAAACACAAGATCTGGCGCCAAATTTGCAGCCATACTATTGAAGTTGGTGTTCATGGACTGTGGTGATTGGAGACTGAGAGTGAGTTGTTATTCATGGATTATGATGATGCTGGGTGGTTGGTGTTAGTGGATTATGGTATGCGAGACAGGGTAGCTGGTGTTTGTGGATTATACAGTAGTTGTGGGAGACAGGGTAGTTGGTGTTTGTGGATTGTAGTGGTGGGAGACTGAGGAAGGGAGGGGGGGGGTCCTGGTTCTAGTTTTCGTAGGTGAGGCTATTTTAATAACCTTGATTGAGAGAGAGAGAGAGAGAGAGAGAGAGAGAGAGAGAGAGAGAGAGAGAGAGAGAGAGAGAGAGAGAGAGAGAGAGAGAGAGAGAGACTTCTTTGCTATCCTTTCTCATCCTGGTAGTTCAGTTACTCTTCTAGGAGCTGTCTAGCATTCAGTATCCTCTTTTCTTACGTTCACCACAAAAATTGGGAAACACACGGGACATGGGTGGGTGTCACCTGTACAGTAGGACGGGAAAACTCGCGCCAGGTTCAAAATATCACAAGCGTACCTACCTAGTCCAAATATTTCTCTATAAGCGGTCCTGTAACCCCTGTATATATCCTAGGGAGTCTGATAATTTTGCTGTAAGATTGCTAGTACTATTTTTGAAAACCTATACCATAAACAAAGAGCGTGAATTATGAGAGGAAATTGTGATGGTGTTAATCTAACTCCCCGTATCTCCCTCTATATATATAACTAAATGTGATCAAACAACCCCACAATGTCACCTCCAAAGAAGCCAGGATACTGAAGCTGTAGGGGAGAAAAGTGAGGGGGGAAAAGCACCGAAAATATACAAGATTTAAGAAAATCATGGGACCGTGACACTAATGTGGGCGTCACCATCGCGCAGGACAATATGGCGCCAAATTCAAATATCACCTCGGAAATGTGCTAGAAAGCGCTCTGATCCCTAGTGTACTCTGATGCCTAGTGTATTGCTGAAAAATAGTCTAGATTATCGTTAGAACTATAAAAAAAGATCTATATAAGACATACAGTGACAGACCTACATGATGATATTACGCTTGTGAATCCACCTCACTAGCGTACCGCATATTTCCTCCAAAATACCGGTAAATGTAGTAAAAGAATCCCATACTATCACCTACAAAGCAGTTAGGATACTTACTGAAGCCGTAGGTGAGACAACTGAAGGGGGAAAGCAAGGACAATATAACAAAAATAAAGAAAAACATGGAATAGAGTGGGTGTCACCACAGCGCGGGACAATATGGCGCCAAATTCAAATGTCAGGTCAGTTGGCTATCAGAAATCTGCTAGAAAGTGGCGCAATGCCTAATATATCACTGAAACCATGTAAAAAGTATTCTATATCATCACTAGAACTATAAAATCCATAGAAGACATGAAACTGAGCTGCATGACGAAGTACATCACATATTTCTCCCCCAGATACAGCTAAATACCATAAAATAAGCCCACATTGTCACCTTAAATGATGCTAGGGTACTTACTGAAGCCATAGTTGTGAGATATGGAGGAAAAACACCAAAATATGCCACAAAAATAATAAAAACAGACGAGCCTGAGAATGCACGGGCTGTCACCACCGCGCGGGACAATATGGCGCCAAATTCAAAATGTCACAGACGTCCCTAACTAGTTCTCAAAAATCGCTATAAAAAAGTGCCGTAATGTCTCGAATATCGCTGCAGGTATGTCAAAATTTATATATTATTGCTAGAAATATAAAAATCCATAAAATAATACAATCTAAGGCGAAGGAAATTATTACGAAAGCTTCAGAAACTACCTTATGTTCACACCATACATTATTTCTCCACCAAATAAAGCTAAAATATATTATAATAATCCCACAGTGGCACCTAAAACAAGCTAGGATACTTACTGAAGCTCTAGGTGAGAGAATTGGCAGAAAAGAACACTTAAAAACCACAAAAATACAAAAAATCACGGAGCTCGACAGGTGAATCATTATCAAATCCCAAGAGCTAGAAAATGGCGCTAATTTCAAAATGTCAGTTACAGCTAGACTCAACTCCTAGAAACTTCATAAAATAGCTCCAGAAGGTGTTGTACTATGAAGAATGGTGCTAAAAGTTTGTAAAAAAAATGTAAAATATTGTAATTCTATAAGAATCTATTGAATATAAATAAACTATGGTACCGGAGGGGAATGATTTTCAGCTGGCTTATACACCTGCCTCAACACCTGCCCCCCAAAAAAATGACTAAATATATTAAAATTATCCCACACTATCACCCATAAAGAAGCTGTGATACTTACAGAAGCTGTATGTTAAAGAAATTAAGGTTAAACACTGGAAATACCACAAAAATAAAGAAAAACACGGGAGCGTGACAGCTGAAAGGGCGTCAACCTGTAGAGCTGGAAAATGACGCTCAATTCATAATGTCACAAGTGTGGCTGTTTCTCCAATATAGAAACTCCACGAAATTGCAAGCCGGTGTTTTAATAGCTTTGCTATTTGTGAAGTTTTCTAGACTACTGCTAAAACTAAAATATCCAAAGTATCTTTACAACCTCAGTTACAAGGGAAATTCTTCAAGAGCACTGCTAGAATTCATAAAAACAATCTGAAGGTGGTAAGAATAATACTGAGCTGTAAAATCACCATATTTGAAGAGTAAAATGTCTGAACTAAACTGCCTACTCCAGAGCCCCTACACTCCTCATAGGGTAATAAAGGGTTGGATAATAAATGGATGAACAATATCCTCGAGTCCCTTTTTGACTTTATTTAGCTTGCTATAGGTGTTGCTGAGGGAAGCCTTCATGTGGTAGCACAGATATAACCAATTGACTCAGCTGCCTGGTCATACAAACACCCCTCAACTCCCCATCTGTCCCCTAAATAGAGGATGTTGGACAGAAGATGGGTTCTTTCAACATGCAGTCCACCACGCTAACGTTCTGATAAGCCTGAGGTTGCTGCATCTACAGTACAAACTCTCAAATCTGAAATGTTTGGTTCCAAAGGTTTGTGGAAGATTATTTTGTAAAGTGGAATCATAATAACCATGAAAAAATAATGTAATAAACACTCTAGACCCCCCAAAACAGCAAATTACCTGTCCAATGAAGTATCTTGCAGTAATAATTTATCTCCTCATTTTATGCATCTCTACAAAAGAACCTTACCTTCAAATATACTTTATTGGTTGTGTGAGGATATGTAGGCCTACAGTATCAGCACCTCTGTAAAACATGAACAAACATTCTGGGATGAAGATGTTTTGGGAAATTGGATGTTTGGAACCAATCATTTCTGCTGTACGTCCAGTCAAAATTACGAAGCACATGGAAGCAGCCTTGTAAAGGCTGCAACCCCAGGCTCATCTGAACCTAAACATGGTGGGCTGCAGGCTGAAGATGCTATCCTCCTGCAGTCCAACATCTTCCTTTTGAGGGGAATGCGGGACGTTCGTAACTTCGTATAACCAGGCAGTGGAACTGCCCAGCTATATCCGTTCCAACACATGAACACATACCTCTCCAACAAGATTACTTGGCAAAAACAAATAAATAAAACTCCTTTGAGGGGTTATTGGAGAGCTGCATGACATACAACACTGTGGCAAGAAATATTCCCCTTGTCTAATGGATATGAAGACTTTTATACATCCCATTACATATACTGCACTCCTTTGCACAACTAGAGGTATACCCTAAGCTGAATGAAAATCAAAATGGTGGCAAGAAAGGTTTAAAATCCAATCAAGATGTCATAATATCCTTACACAGCACATGTATAGGTTTAAGAATAAAATGTGTAAATACAGTATTTTGAAGGAATATTATTGTCATCCTAACCCTAATCCCCATCTACATTTTAGGGGAGGTATATGACAAAGATCTATATCCTTTCACCTAGATTGAAAGACAAGTGTAATCACACCAGAGGGTTGATTTGACTAGCAACCAAGCTGTGTAATAAGATCAGTATTAATGTAAGTCTTAGCTTGGACTTGGACTCATCGTGGTAGCTCAGAAGAAAGATTGAGTGACTCTACTTACGGTTGAGTGCTTCCTGCCTGAGAGCTTTTTTTTTGGTTAAAGAAAATAATAGTAGCAGCAACAATATGCTAAAAAGGACATCAACTGAATGCACAGGGAAAAGAAAAAATCATCAGGCCAAACGTTCATCATCCAGACCTCTTTTCCCAACTAAGAATGGGGTGAGGTTCAGAAGTTTGGCCAGTGAGTAAAAATAAATCCCTTCAATGATACCTTTTCTTGGTAGAAAACAGTACCAAATAAGAATAAACTAAATATGACTAACTAGAACCTAATGTTTTAAAATACATACACATTCATTCATCATCCAATCCCACATTGCCCCATGAGGAGCATAGGAGCCTGGGGCTAGGCAAGTTGGTCCTGACATTTAAGATGTGACCAGCCTCACTCATCCCTGAGTGGCATTACATGAACCCCAACTAGCCCTCAGATATAAACCTTCACCAGCTCAATCCGATTGGAGCGCCATAATCACCGACTAAACCACCAGGCACCAAAATTTGGTTATATGGTTACCACCCAGCGTAGTAAATGGTTTCATGGTGAGCAGGAAACCATTTGGCTTGTCACTCAGTGTAGAGTCACCCACAGGCAGAAGGAAGAGGAAAGCGTGAAGGAAAGAATGACAGACAAGTAAGTGTAAAGTCACCCATAGGCAGAAGGACATGGAAAGAATGAAAGACAGAAGAGGATGGAAGGAAAGAAGGATGGAGGAGAGGAAAGGGCAGACACCTGAGAGCAGCACTACATCAAGTGAGTGGATGGTGAGCGCCCCCACCTACCACGTAAAATACATACTTATGCTGAAAATGGTTAATCATCACCATCAACATACAGACCTCTTTTCCCAGTTAATAATGGGGTGAGGTTCTGAAACTTACCACTGAGTAAAAACTGAGGTGGAGAACTAGTACCCCATGCTAACCCCCAGATGGGAATTATATGGTTACCACCCAGAATAGTAAATGGTTTCCTGGGTTACAAGAGACTACTTGGCTTGTCACTATATAGAGTTACCTGTAAACAGCACTACACTGAATGAGTGGATGATAGGCACCACCACCTACCACAATATTCATCAGCCAGATGTCTTTTCCAAGTCCTCTATGAAACCCCATCCTGGAGGTGAAATAAAAAGTGAGCTACGATATACCTTTTAATTTATAAAATATTCTCAAAGATAAATCTGATAGTTAGCCGACTGATTACAATATAGACCTAAAAACAGGTCAAGTTGCCCTTATTACTAGTAAGGGTAGGTTACCGAGATACTGTACGTTGGGACCCACAAACCCTATAGCAGATGACTGTATATCGTTAGTTGCTGAAAATACCACACTTTGACTCTTTTTCTCGTACAAACAAATACTATCGATGTCTCACATAACATTACTCATTGTACATAACATCTTGTACTTCAACTCATTACCTGTGGCTGGTTGGAGCAAACTCTACATGAGACATCTCATATACAGTAATGTTACCCTATAGCAAATGTACAATGTTAGTCATTGTAAATTCCACCATGTGCTCAATACATATCTAAGGCTAATGGCAGCAAACAAACCCTATAGCAGAGGTCTCGTATAATGTTAGCAATTTTAAATACAGTACCTTACTCTGACTATCTCTATGGCTGACTGGAACACACAGGTAAGATGACTGGCCATTTTGGTGTTTCTGTCAATTAACATACTTCAGCTGTTCACAAATGGATCCATAATATTACCTACGTTACATGCACAACTTAAGAAACAGACTGGACAATATTCAGTGCTGTGGGGTACTTTTGCCATTACGGTGATCCCATAATTCACTGAGATATTGTACCTGTGGTTTCCCTGGCTACTGTGAGAGTACTAACTACTGCAATTTTTACACTGGGTAGCTCTTCAATGTTAACTTTAGGCTGACTAAATAACAAAGAAACTTTTAAATCTGATTACAAACACTTGTATTATACAGGCTGACTACCAGAGATGGAAAATTTCAAACCTCAGTCTCCTACACCTGGCTTCTGTGGTATGTTTAGGTGGCTGATGTTCAACAATTATACACAGTGAACTCTTGCTATACGTTCAGCTGGTTGATCTGATGCATTACAGGGCCATACATCTCCTGCAAGGTGTCGAATAGGGTAAGCTTTAGTTCCCATACCAAGTCATATACAGTAATGCTAACTTGATGCATCACAGGGTCATCCATTTCTGACAATATCTGGTACAAGACAACCCCTACACCAAGTTGCAAACTGTTAACTCCTGCTCTCTGTGCAACATAGCTGGCTGACCCAATACAACACTTGGTCATAAATCTCCTACAGGATCAGGTACAGGGCAGGGTTTAGTGCCTACACCACATCACACACTGTAAACTCCTGCTGTCCATACAAATGGTTGATCCGATGAACTACTAGGCCTTTATCATCTCCTATAGGGTGTGTACTGGGGCAGGGTTAAGTCCCCACACCAAGCTGTCCCTCAGTGGGTTAGTAGTGAAGTAAGTATCTAGGGCACAGGTAACACAGCACTCACAATTTTGATGCTATTTTTAAAAGTACGCCAAGTCCTCGTCATAAGTCAAGTTTCCTGTCATCGTTTCATAACAATTTCACACAACAACTGGTCTGTTTTCATCTGACACATATCCGTAACCCCAATCACCTTAGTCTGATAGTAGAGAGTAGTTGGGTCAGACGGTGGATCTGACTGGTAACCAAGGAGACTATATCCATAACTACGGCTCATCGATTTTCAAGCACCATAAAAGTTGTAACAGTAGCCCAGTTCTATCAGATGAAAACACTGACTACACTTACAAAAATTATTGTTGTAATCTATCACCAGGAACACAGTGTCTCAGATGCTTGTATTTTATTCTGGCAAGTGCTGCACAATTTCACACAGCTGGGACCCTGCCCAAGAAAGGTTTATATTGTAAAATCAATTAACCCGTCACTGGACAGAATGATCAATGCAGAAATTAACGTAGACCACATTTTCAATTAGCCGAGAGATCACCCTACCTGAGCTAAAATTATGGAAAGTTGATATTCTTTACTTACATGGGGAAGCTTAGAGTTGTTTCTATCATATCGTATCATTTATAAAGGCTCCAACATGCTGCTCGATCACTGGCAGCCTCCCTATTCCTTCTGCTCGATCTCTGGCAGCACCCCCCCCTTTTTCTTTTAATATTCTTGGCTTATAAAGAGGACTTGTTTGTACACAAATGTTAAATGGGGTTACACACACGAGTTAAACCTGCCTAAACTTGTACTGTACAACGATGGTGTGGCTCATTTATTAACATGATGGGGAAAAAAGCAACACAGACTTACGAAGAAAGACATTAACAGAAAGGCCATTTTGATTTACAGTAGGAGAGTAATTTTTCTTTCTTTAAACAGTTAAGTCTTATACTGAATACTCCTAGTGCTTTCTAATATACCAAAAATATAAAATTACCTTTCATATTTGAGGTACTTTAGAGCCAGACGGGCAGATCAACCAACCACTGGCTTTCAGGATGCATTCTGGAGAACACTATCTGGCACTGTGTAACATGATTGTTAACAATTAATAGTTTCTCAAGACACCAAGCACAGTTACCAAGACAATATAGGGGAAAAAAATAACATGATAATGAGTATAAAAAACAAAACAAAACTCTCATATTAAATTTTTTTGTGGGGGAGGGAAAATCATGGCAATGGGTATTAATAAAATACCCGGTAAATATAAAATACACAAATAAATCCTGGTTGCTCCACCTTACTAGCAAAAAATGTTATCAACTTTTGGAAAGACTTTAAGCTTAGGGTTAGATCAAGTCTTCATCAACCTGATCTAACATATATTTCCCTTACCTGAAGTCAATTGTCTGGCATCAGAGTAATTTTGGTCAATCTGCTCTCCTAACTCCAAAACACCTCATTTGAAATCCAATCACTTAAAATGAAAAAGAGACAGTGAGAATTTCCTGCTTATAATGTAAACAGACGAAGAGAAAATATAAGATGAACATAAGACGCCTTAGAAAATAAACGTAAGGTGAACGTAGGACTACTTTCCTCACTCGACTCAGAACCCGCTCCTCGTCACAAGACCATAGTTTATATTTACAAGACAGCGAGGAAAAAACACCCTCAGCTCGAAGAAGGATTTTACGTTGCTTTCCTGCTACCTTGAGTGTTTGTCTTCATCATCAAAATCATCATGTAACCCCTTCAGGCCAATTATGGATTTTCATTACATTCTTCCTACCATATTTTCAAATTCTGGGTGGGTCCCGTTATCTGAGTGGAACTGCTTGGATCGCAGAAACTCGTATAACAAATCTAATAAAAAAAGGGACTCGAAAATGCATGCAACAGAGTAAATAACTTATGGGAAAGAATAGGGTTAGGTTAACTGACCCTACTCATATCACCAAATCTGGGTCTTAAATGCCCATTCTCATATTTGTTTCTGGTATGGCTGATGTTCGTATAACAGGACCCGCCTGTATTACATTCGTTGTTGTCGTCGTCATCCTGACTATTCTTCCCACCTAAGGATGGGGTGAGGTAGGATCCAGGCATGAGGTAAGTGCAAATTCATAGAGAGAAAATGAGAAGTAAAGGGATAACTCAATTGTGACAAGTATACCCTATTCACTCAGCTCTGCTGGTAGGAGCCAAGAAATGTTTGAATTACAGCTGCTTATTGGTTAAGCAACACTGAGGAGTGTGGTAAATCTACAGCTCTTCTTATTTTAACATATATATATTTATATTTGTAAAATGCTTGCAATATAAGCAGCCAGTTTAAAAGTGGAATAATTTCTGAAGCTAAAGAGGTCAAAGATAGCTTTAAAAGTTTACCGTTATTAAAGAAAATTAAAGGTGATTATAAAGTTTTATAAAACGAAGAGTGACGCTTGAAGTAAATGCAGGCATGTAATATAGAGCAACATGCGGACGTAGGTGTACACCATGGTTGGATAATTTACTTCAAATGTTCCTCATTGGCTTATAAAACTTTCTTTGATAAAGGTAAACTTTTAAATCTAATTTTGACCTCTTTAGCTTCGGAAATTATTCCACATTTAAACTGGCATGTTTTCAAATGGTGCACGTTTGAGCTTCCCGCACAAGTGAGAAGAGACTAAGAGGAGACACACTGCTCCCTACCGCTGCCCCAGCCAAGGGATGGCTGCGGGACCCTGTAACGTCATGCGTGGGTTGCTCAAAACTTTGAACCAAGCATGAGACAACTGTATATTACTTAGACAGTGGCCACTACCTGTCATCACAACTCTACATAATTACATTAAATCCTGCCCTTTGAAAATTCTTTTTATCTGTTCACTATAATAATTTTCCTAGGAATTAGTCTACAGGCATCTCAAATTTCATTCAGTTTGACAGACTTAGAAATGAAGTTCATTCATTATTATTTCCTTCACTAAGACAATCTCCCATTAGCTTTGTTTATTTTAATGACTTCACTGAGGAAACGGAATGAATAAAATGAGAAATACATCATCAGACTGAAGGGGTTAACTAATGTACCCTGAGTTCTACCTGGTACCAGGGATGCCTTCATGTGGTGGCGCTGATGTCACTGCGGTTCCACTGCCAGGTTATACAAATGAAGTCCCTATCCCCCAAAAGGAGGACGGGGGACAGCAGCAGAAGGGCAACTGTGGCCAGCAGTCCACCAAATCAAGGTTTGAAAGTTTAACACACTCTAACCACAAATCCGTCCTCGGTCCAAAGGGGTTTCACACTCCTCTAAACAGGTATATATAGGCTAGTGTGGAGAGTAAAATCTGCCAAAAAAATATAATAATAATAATAATAATAATAATGGGCGTTCTTATGATAAAAAAAATAACTTGAACCCCTTATACCCCAAAAAGTAATTGAAGGTCTGGCAAAAGTAGTGACATACGGAAATGAATTTAGTATGAGAGACATTGCATATTCAGTAAGGCTTAATCTGAGGAAGATGGAATATTTAGATCTTGTTAAAGTTCATTTACTAAGCTACTATCCAATATTTTCTTGCCTAATGAGAAAGAATCAGAGACTGGCAACCCAGTAAAACCAATGAAAGTGAGGATGATTGACCATACATTCCTCCATATATGAGCAATAAACCCCAGTCACTCCTTGGATGAAAACATTTAGTCCCTAACTGGTTGAAGTGCCTTATCCCACTAGACCACCAGGCATCCATACAAATCTAAATACAGGTGTACAGTACTCCAGTCTTCTTATAAAACTGATCTAAGCCTTAATGATATGCTTTACGTCCCTCACACTAAATTTACATCCTTAACTACACTATTTTTGGCAGACCCTATATAGTAATACATTAACTGTGCAAGGCTAAGCTGACTCTATTTTACGTTAGCTTCTTGGCCTTCTGATACAACACGTCCACCACCTTCTCCATCGCCTTAATGGTGTCGATCGCATATTCGTAGGTCTTGTCTTTCGTGACAGGGTCCCACACGATTAAAACCCCCGCTCCCTGATCGAGAATCCCCGTCAATTTCGAGTCGAGGATCATCTGGGAGAGTTTGCGTTCCACCGTGTCCTGGGGCAACCCTATCGTTTCGCTCACGTACGCGACCTGGACACGGCTGTACGGCTCGATGATTCTACACAGATTCTGCTCCAGCATGTTATCGTACAGAGTGTTCAGGTGGGCTTTTACAATCATGTCACCCTCCAGCTCCTCCTTGTACTTGTTGAGGGTCACCTTGAAGTCAGCTAGGGAACGCTTGCTGCTGGCTGCTGCGATTCCCTTCATGGCGTCCACGTGACTCCCGCTATGCCTCAGCGCCAATTTCCCGCTGACTATATTATGCACATCCTCTGGGCACTGCAGCATGATCTTGGACAACAGCATGTACTTGAGTGCCGTCAGCGCCTTGGGACTGTCGATGCTGTCATATCCCTCAAAAGCCTCGTAGAAGTAAGAGAAGGCTGTCTTGAAGTCCTTCTCCTCGGCTGCGTGAAGTATCCCAGACTGGAGATCGAGTGCGGCTTGTAGTTTGGGCGGGCAGTAGATTCCGTTAGCTGTTGTACGGGCGGAGGTGAGTGCGGCTCGCGCTTTGGGCAAATTTCCGAGGGCGTGGTATGTTTTGCTCTCCCAAAGCTGCACCTCCACCAACAAGTTCTTGTCATCAAGCTTCTTGAGTTCCTTGAGAAGCTGGGACCCTAAAGCCAGAGCCTCTGTGTACTGTGCCGTGTCGTAGTACAGTGCCACAAGTCTGGCCTCCAGGGACTGTCTCAGGAAAGTTCGGCGTTCGAGTTTTGACCACTCGATGTTCTCCCTACAAACCTCCACCTCCAGTCCGGTCGTTGCCTCCATGTCAAGGAACATGTCAACCATTGTGCGGACCAGCTTGGCCGCCTTGGCCTTGGAAATCTGTGACAGGAATGGCCGGGTGTCCTTGATCAGCTGGGCCAACTGATGTGCTTGGCCGGCCTTCTTATACTGCTCGGCCAAGGCTAAGATTCCCGCCTCCCTTGTCGCTGCATCATCTTCATCCTCAGACCCTGTGGACAAAGATCAGAGTTAATATTGTCAGTTCATCCATCACCCAATCCTCTTCTGTACCATCAGGTGTAGGAGTCCAGGGCCTCGGGTCTCAGTCCTGATGAGACCAGCCTCACTTGTCCCTGCATGGCATTAAGAGAGCAATGTAAATATGAGAACCTGTTATATACTTCAAAACAGTTGCTGGAAGCCATTGGGAGGGAGTGGAGGTGAATTGTAACATTGTAAAACTGTCAGCCTGGATGCTGTCTCAAAGCCTGTGACTGTGTGGCCAGCTACCAAGCTTAGAGTCACATTTCACCCTCACATTAGTATCTCTCAGGGCTTATGGTAGCCACCCATCTATATCAAGCAAATATAAACCCTAACCACACTTGTAATCAGGGGTTAAACAACAAAATCAATGACTGCTGACAATAACAGTAAGCCCTCTCAATGCAGGGGACAATCTCTACATTATTCTTGCCAAAACCAGACAGTTTTATTCAACTCAGAAAATGTCTTTCACAGAGAATGGGTTTATTTAGGCAACTTCAGCCAGCAGTCCACCAGGTTCATGTTCAGAAGAGCTGAGAGCAACAAGGGAAACAATAACAGTAATCAAAATATATCCTACAATCACAGTAGTGTATTGTATGGACGAAGTAGGGTGGCTTTTACATATTTCTGTCATGGCCATTTTTTAAGGGGGAATCCCAGGAGGAAGCATGACATTACTGAGATAAATAGAGATACCAGTAAACAAGAGAGAGAGAGAGATTCACATTATACACGTCGAGGCAAAACCCTTATGTGCATCTCTTTGTATTTAACTGTGTTCTCTCCTTACTCTACAAACAATCTATTAGACCAGTGATATCCTCTGCCTCCGCACCATAGGTTCCCATCCAATCTAATACCCACAAAAACACCCTGGAAATCATACAGAACATTCCCTATGCATCACCAATGGCTGTCTCAGAACCACTTCCAGATTTAGATGGATATAGATCGACAGAAGGTCAATCTATCCTCAGTCACTTTGTCCTTGCCATAAAATGCACTTACCCTAACCTAACAAAGATTACTAACTCCTTTCAGCTGTGTTGATGTTCAAATTGTGTCAGAACAGAGGGCTGACTTGAGTCATAACCAAGGAGACTCATTCCTACTCAGGCTCAATGAATTTCACACAATCAGAGATGTATTCAGGTTATGAGAGTAGCCCTGTTCCCTCAGATGAAAACAAGTAAACTGATAAACACAGAGGAAGGATGGGACTGGAGTGTATTGGTGTTGTGATGAGGAAGGGCAGACAGATGCTTTGGGCATGTGGAGAGACTGAAGGACGACAGTTGGGTGTTGGTGAAACCTGTGAATGTCAAAGGGATAGGGTTGTGAAAGACAGGCTGAAAAACCTGGAACGAGGTCAATGGTCATACAATGTAACCTCAGGGATAAGGGACTGAATTGGGAGGCTGCCAGAGATTGAGCAGAGTGGAGAGCCACCATTAGGTGACCAAGGCCAACACATGTAAGCATGTTGAAGCCTTATTAAACAATACATTTAGTAGGCATGATGAGGTTTTTGTCATGACTATCATTTATACTGGGGTACCAAGCGGAGGGATGGGGTGGAGAGGTATATGAGAGAGGGGGATGTGAGTTGGGAGCAGGGCAGTGAAATGGCGTGGGACAGGGCGACTTGGAGGCGATTTGTTTGTGGCCACCCCAAACGGGATTGAGGCGTCTGGCAATAGATAGATAGACCATGCGGAAAGCAATGGCCTCATATCTGATAACAAACAGTGGATCTTATCAGGTCAGATTATACTGATACAAGTGTGAAAGATCTCGTTTGAATAACTCTGGCGTCATGGCAAACCAACCAGGAGAGGGAGATGGAAGAGGTCCATCATCATCATCATCCTTATTCCCTCCACTACTCAAAGACAGACTGCCTCTTGTACAGTAGTCCACACTGATGCTATATTCTTTTCTTATGCTAAAGTAAGTGGGTAATAAAGAAAAAATAAATAAATAAATAAAATGATGACATGAACATACAGGATAAAATAATCTGGGCCATTTAAGGTGGAAAGTTAAAGTGTAGTCTACCTATCTATTTATTGCCAGACGCCACAATCCCATAAGAGGTGGCCATCTGACTTCGAGTTATATATTTGTTTTACAGGGACAGGCACTAACCCTCCACCAACCCACTTGTTGACACGTAGGAAGCACGTATGGTTTGGTTATATGGTTACCACCCAGGGTTGTAAATGGTTTCTTGGCTTACAGGAAACCATTTGGCTTGTCACTCAATGTAAAGCCACCTGTTAAGGAAAGAAAAGCAATAAGAAGTGACATGAATGATGGGACAAATAGGATGAGAGGAGGGAAGGCACAAAAAAAGAATGATAAAGCCTAAGGAAGAAGTAGGCAGCACTACATCAAGTAAGTGGATGATGGTCACCACCACCTACCACCTATGCATCTGCCAATTTCTGTTTATCTTTAAAAATCGGTATCAACAACAGTGATTCCTGGCCAGGAGAGGAAGAGTCTGTTTCTGTACGTGGCCAATTCTTACTTGCGTCATTCACATCCATCCAAACTTGCTTCTTATCCTTTCACAGTTATTCTCATCATATTTCTCTATTAATTCCTTAATCCTCTCATCCCACGGAACAATTCCTTCGACACCTCTCTCCTTCCCAATTAATTTTTCGCCACTGTTCTTTCATGACTATACACATTTCATTATCTGCTAAGCAATCCTGCCTCTTCTGCTTTTCACTCAACTAATCATTCCTATCATTTACATCTGTCTCCTGACAAGCCTTTATACTTATCCATCCATAACTTTTTTCTCTTTCCAACATGAGCAGTCCTCCCTACCTCCTCCCTCAACTGAACATTTATATCACTGATACTTTCTGTCTCCATTTCTCTATTAACTGATCCATCAATTGTCAATCTACTAATGGAATTCTACTTCAGAGCAAAGCTGAAGTACGCAGGCCTACTTTGGGATATACCCAGAGTAGGTGGGGGAGGGGAAACTACCCTACATTGGAGTAAACCAAAGGTAGGTGGGGAGAATAACTGCAAGATCAGTTCAGGGTGGATCACAGCAGAAAAAGTGAATGAGCAACTCCAGGGGGTTTCCACCTCGCAGGTTCCACGGGGTTGGAGCCGAACCTTTCTCATCAGTTACTCAGTTCAGCTCCTTCCACACAGGTGGACAATCGAGAACCCACTCACAACTACTGATCCCCAACCCAGAAACTTTCACCCACAGCAGAACCAGCCAAGAACAACCAGTCCCCATCCATCATGTTCCTGCACCCTGATGACAGGGCACTGTTCAGGAATATTCCAACAATTGATATTTCTCTTCAGCTTTATTCATTTCCCTTGGGTACACTTCTTTGTGATTAGGATTATATTACAGTAAGGTATTAGTCTTTTGTTACATTGGTGGCGACCATCATCCACTCACTTGATGTAGTGCTGCCTACTTCTTCCTTAGCCTTTATCATTCTTTTTCTGTGCCTGTCCTCCTCTCTTCCTATTTCTCCCATCTTTCCTGTCACTCCTTATTGCTTTTCTTTCCTTTACAGGTGGCTTTACATTGAGTGACAAGCCTAATGGTTTCCTGTAAGACGAGAAACCATTTACAACGCTGGGTGGTAACTATATAACCAAACCATACGTGCTCCCTACGTGTCAACAAGTGGGTTGGTGGAGGGTTAGTGCCCCTCCCCGTAAAACAACTCAAAGTCAAATGGCCACCCCTTACGGGATTATGGCGTCTGGCAATAGATAGATAGATAGATACATGTTGGCAGTGAAGGTGGGGATGTGGCAATATTAGACCACATTAAAATGAACAAGCATAATTCTTCAGCTCTCTAATAAGCTACATCTGGACACAAAGAAAATAATGAGTGTGTGAAAGTGAGACAGAGGGGAGTGTTGGGAGAAGCAAACCTCAGTGTGTGGGAGAAGATAGGAGAATAATTGGATCTTTTGTGTTTGCTGCATGTCCTCCCATTTTTGTGTAAATTTCATCACTAAAACAGTTTTTGAAGCTGATTCCAAATTAACACTTAAGAATATGGTGAAAGTCTACTGGTATGTAACCTCTGCAAAGTAAAAGCCTACCGTATCTCTTTATTACCAGCCACCATGATCTTATATTCTCCCCCCATCCACCTCACATCACAGTAAAGGTAGTTTCAATGACCTCCAAACACTTCCTTCTCATTTCCCTCCTGCTTCCTCCACAAGATTTTATTCAACTCTGGCGAAACTTTCTGAAATGGATGGGTTGGATAAAGCCTTAAAGATGCTGGACTCCTTCACGTGATGGCATGAGTATATACGGGCGGCTCAGCTGCCTAGTTCTACAAACATCCCTCAGCTACTTCCGCATCTCCCCAAACTAATATGGATTGCAGGATGAGGGTATTTTCATCCTGCAGTCCACCAGGATCAGGTGAATATGAAGTTATGGCCACAACAATATCCCTTTCAATACGACACAAAATCGTTTGGAAGTAGAAAGAATAACCCACCACTCCATCCCCCACCCTCAGAGTACCATGGTTAACCCTAACCTCACTCAATATCCACGTAAATATAATAAGAAAAAGCCTAGTAAGTTTTAAAATACGTTTATCAAAAGCCACCCAACAGAATGAATCAGCAAAGTGGAAGACTGGGACATAAACACGCTTATATCTCCGCCATTTTGAATATATAAACGTTATTTCATATTTACATTAGTATATCTATATTAATATACTTGATATTTACCTAAATTTGCCAGGTCAGCGGCGTCAACCTCCATTTTTGAGAGGGAAATAGCCGGAGCCCTTTCAACGAGGGTAGCTGAAGCCATTGCTGTGACGGACTGACTAGACACTGACGCAACGATAAGCGCAATGCAACTATCATACGCCATTTTTAAGTATTACATTGCAATTATTTACCTAATGAGAATATGTACGGTACTAAGTGTACGATATGGTTTGCAGAGTTACCCTCTTCAAATCTATAGAGCCAAATCTGATTTAAACTTAACCTTCGTAATTTCGAAATCTGGTCACATCTGGATATATCGTACTGCAATACATCAGCACAGTAGAAAAACATGCAATATATAATCAATTATGTCCTCCGAACACTGTAAAATGCTGGTGATTAACATTTTATAGCCTCAAAACAGTCTCTATGGTCAAAAATAATGTCGGCTCACTGCTGAGTCATTGATGCGGTTCACTTGGGCATATATACGCATATTAATGACAAAGCTTTGCTGTTTTATCACTTTTCAGATACTATTTACGTCTAATACATCAGAAAGAGGCAAGCGACCGAGTGAACGGAATATACAGCACCATTTTTCCTTGTCCTTGACCATATAGATGACTGAATACAGAGATACCGTTTATCATCTCAGGCTGAAAAAAGGACATAAAACGCATTTTAATAATGAAAAATAATAATCATAACCCTAGAAAATCCGAAACAGGCCAGGGCCGATGTCACACTAAACATCGTCCACAGGGAGGTAGTCACTCTGAATATTCTTCATTTAACTCTACATAACTCCAAGTCAAGATTTTCCTTCAAGTTATAAGGAGAATGAAGCTCATCACGCACAATATGCTGACTAGTAAAGGCATAAAGAACGTTAAAGAAGGATTTCCTCTTAAGATTCAGGTATATTATTGTAGGACTGCTTGCTAAAGGTCAGAGGTCAGCCTATTCTGGCCCCAGACTTATATGAATGTGAACGCGGTGGACTGCAGGTTTAAGTTCCCCTCTCCTGACCCATAACAGGCTTAGTAATAAAGGTATTAAGAACGTCAAAGGTGGATTTCCTCATAAGAACCTGGTAGACTAAAGAAAATCATTCTGAACGGGTGTTCTTGTAGACTATCAGTGTAAACCCAATAGACTGCAGGATTAAACTGTTTTCCTTCAACAGCTATATTATGCTGACCAGTACAGGCATTAAGGGTTGTTTTTAAAATGAACTCATTCTTTTTTTAGTGTTTTGAGAGGTTTTCTGGTGGGGTTTCATGTGGTTTGAAAGTTTTTGAGGATAGTTTTTATCAGAAGTACCCGTTTTTCCATTCTCTCCTCCCCATCCCCACCACAGTAAAATTGTCTAGAGAATCAACCAGTTGCGTGGAAACTTTAGAATAAGAGAGGCACCCAACCAAGGCTGGCTGTGCTCGACGTTCACCATCCACACGGCCACTCTTACCGTCCATCTCGAACTTATTGTAATTATGAAAGCCGTGTACTTAAGGGACCAGGTATTGTTTTGGCCTATTCAATCAACTCGCCATGTTCAGGGATGGACGCTGCCCTAACCTCCCAACACATGTGCTTTCTGTCTTGCCTCAGGGATATGGTGTACTGTATTGTATATAGGTGTGACTGCATAGCCACAAAAACTTCTCCTGTATGTACCAGCACACACTGTTACAGTCAGAACACTTCACCTTGGTTGGTAAAACTTTGTGATGACAGAAAAGTTCAAGGGTGGCTGTATTATTCCTAAAACAAGCACAAAATATCCATCACACAATGCTGACATCCTTAACATGGCTGCCTATGACATGGATTGGATAAAATCATTGGTGACTGGCTAAGGGCAAGCTTGGGCTCAGTCATGCTCCCCTCCACTAACTGACTGGTTGATTTAAGGCATCTCCCAGGATATTCCCCCCCCCTCTCCTTGGAAGAGAAAAACTGACAAGGGCAGCATGATTGGAACTAAGGACAAAAAAGACTGACGAGGAAACAGCATTATTGGAAATCATTTTAAGCCAGCCGTCACAAGGTTAATGTCTTCGTGCCATACTTACAGGAACATAACACCCCTATGAAGACATTTCTGAATGAAATGCCAGAGAAGACCTACCAGATTTGATGATAAAATGCCATAGAACACAATAAAAATAGCATAGGGTCATTATAAGTTAAATCAAAACAATCTGTCACTTCTGTACCGTACAATGTTACTAGATCTGCTTGACAAAAGCTGGAGGACACCCTGAATAGGTAATTATTTGTAAGACCTGCACCACCTTGATTTTGGCCTGATTTTGATAGTCCTTTTGCAATAATTAACTGATTTTCTTATGCTGACTTTACCTGGTGATCTGGTAGTACCTTTGAGCTTACAGTTTGAAGAGGATGGTATTAAATTAGACTTGCTGTACACCCAAATAACATATGCTAACATTACTATGCTCATTATATCCCAGCCTACTGCAGTGGGGATAGCAGTGAGTGTAGGCCAACATCATCACTAGGGTTGATAAATGTATACTTAATGATAAATGTATATATAATGACAGATACATAGCGTCATTCTGCACATATACAGTAGCTATGTTATAATCATCACTCTCACCTTTGTCACCCCAGTCCTAATCCCTGTCTAAAAGGTGGGATGAAGTAGGATATGGATACAGAAAAAAGCACAAAAATGGGATAATAATAGTAATAATGGGATAATAACAGTAATTTTCATTCATTCATTCATTGCCAGACGCCATGTATCCCTAACGGGGTGGCCAAGGGCTTAGAGTTAATTGTTTTACAGGGAGGAGCACTAATCCTCCACCAACCCCACTTGACACGTAGGGAGAACGTTATGCCAACAGCATCTGGTGTTCCCAGGCGGTCACCCATCCAAGTACTAACCAGACCCAACGTTGCTTAACTTCGCTGATCGGACGGGAATAATAATAATAAAAACTAACTACAACAATAATAATAATATACAAATAACATACTATCCTGTATTTCAGGCAGATGAAGTGAGAAACGTTGACATCGACTTTGACCAAGACTTCATCTCCAGAATGGTGCCAAAGCTGGACTGGAATGCTCTCATATTTGCTGCACAGTGTGTAAGTTTATCACAACATAATATGTATACCTTATTGTCTAATTCTAATTCAGATACACACTGAAATAGACACAGACATAATAAACAGATATTTAAATTGTTAGAGAAAACAGAAAACTCAAGGTCTAACCAATGTCTTGCTGCCACCCAACATCACCTGTCATAATGGATCATCTAGATATAAAATGTGCTTCATTCACAGTGCTTTTTGAGAAACGTACATACCTTACTGGATCCCTTATTATGAATGTATAGTTTTCTACACTGTTTTGAACTGTTTTTGAGATTAACATATACTCTGTTCACTGGACACATGATGATGATGATGATGATGAAGATGGAGAGAGTGATGCTGCTATTGATGATGACAGTGGATATTGGGATACTGCTACTGATGATGATGATAGTGATGTTGCTACTGATGATGATGATAGTGATGCTGCTAATGATGATAGTGATGCAGCTAAAGATGATGATGAAAAAATGCTGTAACACTTTTCTTTCTTTCAGGTTGGCCATAAAGAGGACTTACCAGACACACTACCAGAGGGATACGAGAATGATATGGAACTTCTTAAGAAACTACACCATATTCTACTTGAGGTGATTGCCAGAATATATTATACAGACAGCAGTAATATACAAAGGGACTGACAGTTTATGCATATCTGTCTACAGGATATCTCTGTCAATAGCCAGACACCTGAATCCTTGCCCTCTCCCATTTGTCTGGCTTACCTTCAGATCACACACCCCATCTCTCATAATTATACACACTATCCCTCCACTCTGTTCTTTCACATATCTAGTCTGCTGTATGCAACCCACACATGTTGCTTTTTTTTTTTAATGCATGGAAGAAGGAACCAAAGGCCAGGAGCCTGTAAATTGCTCCCTCAAAAAATAAATAAATAAAAAATAAGGCAGCCAAATTCAAGAACTGTTCATTTCAAGATGCCTGGCCACACTGCATTTGAAAGACTTAACATTCCTATTGCTAAAGTTAGTTATTTTTTTTCAGGTTGAGGTGATCAATGGATGTCTCGAGTGTCCTGAAACACAGAGGAAGTTTCCCATTAACAACGGAATCCCGAATATGTTGCTTAACGAGGACGAAGTTTAATAAACAACAAAATGACCACATTCTATGTTTTGGAACCAGTAGCTTGTCTCTGTATGTAATCTGATGGGTTGTTATAACAGTTATTATTTAAGGTACAGCCATGTGGAGAAAAGGGAGAGTGAGAGACTAGGAAAGTGTATGTGAGTGAGGTGGAGGGAAGGGGAGACCAAGGATGAGATACAGGGATGGAGTGGAAAAGTATACGAAAGAGAGGGATGTAAGTTGGGGAGAGGACAGTGAAATGGCGGGGGACAGGGTGACATGGAGACAATTTGTTTGTGGCCACCCCTTATGGGATTAAGGCATCAGGCTATTGACACAGTTATTATTTATAGCATCTGGCAAGTTATTTTTGTTGCACATAGTAAGGGTTTGGCATCGTAGGCAACTGACTTTGTTGCAAGGACAAGTCAAAAGATAAAGCAGTGGAAATAAGTTACCTGAGAGAAGCATGTGGAACTGTGTGAAGAAAAGCCTTTAAAAATAGCAAGAAAGAACTAAGGATATCCATACATGTCTATAATAAAGTATCTCCCTCTATCTGTTCACTAAAATATTTCAAAGTAATCAAATTCGTTCTTTGTTAGAACCTTGAGATACATAGTTGTTGATCTACAGCTCATCATAGAGGGAGAGGGGCTGCTTATCCCTCAACACCACTGCTGACTGAGTTTATTCTTCCTAACTATATAATTTTCTGTTTAGGGAAGACTGTAGTGAAGGGGTTAATGAAGGCTGTATCTAAATCATGATCTTTAAAAGTCTCTAAACTGAAGAAAACCTTTTGAAAGTACTGTCAGTTCATTCTTACCAGGGACTGCATTACCATCTCACCATCTTTAATATCAAGCTGTTGCAAGAGATTAGCACTAGTATATGGTGCTAGTCATGAAGAAGTGGTACCGTACTGACAGGGTGCTGAACTGCAGTACTGTATTGTCATATGCTGCCACAGAGGCATGGGAAATAAGCTGCAGAAAGACAAAACTTTCTGCCTCGTTAAAAAGAATGAACTGTGGTAGTAGTGTAGTTGTATTAACAGTGCTTGGGTGATTTAAAACATCTATATTAACCAAGAGGTGCAATTACTACATTACTATTACTACTACTGATTCTGCTATTACTAGTACATACTACAACTATGTCTTTCCATTCACTAACCCATCTCTAGACAGTACTTCTCACTGAGGATCCTGTGGTGTGCATTTGTGGCATTCTAGAGTTGCACATTTACCCAGAGAAGTTCAGCATACAAGGAGAGAGTTTGTCTATCCACAGAGACAACTGCTGGCTTGAGGTGATTGGATTCACAGTGGGCCAGCCTCACTCCTCTAGCCCTTCCAACACTTCACAGAACAATATCTGTCTCATCAACTCTCTTCCTCTCACAGACCCCCCCTCTCTTCTCTCTCATCAGTGTTGCATCTCTCTCACTCTCTCTAATAATGAAACTAAAATATAAAAGATAAAAGCTAGCTAGCTGACATCATATTAAAGGCTGAGAACCTGTGGACCCTCCCTCTCCTCATCTTTAGGTGGATATAAGAATAGATGATGATGACTGTAGTGAAGAGGTAATGCTGGTAATGCTGGTGGTGACTGATTATGATGACAGTGATGATGATGACAGTATACCTTGTGTAGTTAGCAACGGGGTCTTGGAGAGGTGTGTTGGGATGGTCTCGTACTGTTGACAGATGTAACTCTATGGCCAACTGTTGGGTTCACTCCAGTATGTCTGTCTGTTGTGGTAAAATTGGAAACTGTTATCATGCATTTACTCTGACCATTTCGAGAGAATGGAGAATGAAAGACTGACTAAGAGGGTGTATGTAGGTGAGGTGGAGGGAGGGAGAGGGAGGGGTAGACCGAGGATGAGGTGGAGGGATGGAGTTCAGAGGTATATGAGGGAGGGGGGGTGAGTTGGGGGGAGGGGAGTCAAATGGTGGGTGACAGAGTGACTTGGAGGCGTTTTGTCTGTGGCCACCCTTTGCGGGATTAGGGCGTCGGGCTATAGATAGATAGATAGATAGATTTCGTTTGTCTTCTGAATGAAGGAGAGATGAGAGAGCATGAATAACACACAAAAGAATATGAACCAGCCATATCCAAGAATAAATAGCTGAGGAAATTATTTGAAGATTTCTTAACTGATGCTAATGCCAGTCTGTAACCAACCTGGACGAGAGAGTGTTCCACAACCGCAAACTCAGCTCCATCAATGTCGATTCAGAGGACGTTGATGATGGCCGTGCCATGACGTTGAATGAACATGATGTCTAGGGGTTGGGCCAGGCTGATATAGGGGGAGCCAGGACCCCCCCCCAAGCCCTCTTCACCAACCATACATCACGGTTGGCACTCAGCAATTCATGGAGGATGTTCACCCTGCAGGAAAAAGGAGTTTGATGGACACAAGACTGCACACAAGAAGCTCACCCTACAGAAAAAAAGGGGGGCTCTGATTGACATAATTAAGGTTACACATGCTTAGTTCATCCTGCAGAAAAAAAAGGGGGGCTTTGACTGACACAAAAGTAAAGGTACACATGAGTTTATCCTGGAAAAAAAAAGCACACATTAACACATAAATACGTGTAAAAAAGTTCACCCCCCAAAAAGAAAAAGAAAAGTAGAATTATACTCACCGGTTTATGTCAAAACTTAACCCTTGGGAAAAAATAAAATCAAATTTATTTATATTGACTGGATGGGGATTAATAAAGCAGCTAATGATTTCCTACCAAGTGCAAGTCTTCATCTAGAACATGGCTCATAACAAGTGAATTTAGATCATACTATGAACACGATCTTCCCCTGGCCCCTTCACCTACCATACATCACAGTCAATGCTCAAGAATACATGGGAAAGTTCACCCTGCAGAAAAAATGGGTTTTGAATGGTAACCAGTAGGTGTAGGAATTCTATCTATCTATCTATCTATCAATAACTAAATGCCTTAATGCTAAGAGATTATCATAATATAAGTCATGGTGTGTAATACTTGATATGGACTGGTCAATGGAACAAGACAAAGACAAGAGGGTAATATAATTCTATTCATCCATCATCAAATCCAACATGGCCCCACCAGGCAAGACTGAACACATGCAATGGAGTACAACTTAATTAGTGATGGGGATGTCTGATGGGCTGGGCTGTCATCTAAAGCCATCGCACAACAAACTTACCCCTGGCCACACCAAGGTAAGGCCACCAGATCACCAGCCACACCCACACCCTTACCAGACATGAGTTCCTAGTCCCAGCAGGTGAAGACAGACTACAGGAGACTACAGTACAAGCATTACCTGTGATGCTGTGGATAACTCTCATGGGCACCTAGTCATCTAAAGCCATCACTTGACAGCCAAACTTGCCCATAGCTGCATCGGAGGCAAGATCACCACCCACACCCACACTATACCAGACAGCAGGATGGGAATGGAGATGGCTCAGGGTCCAAGCAGACCTCTCTGTAGGGATACACTAAAATTAAGAGGTTTATCATCATCATCATCATCATCATCATCATCACCCACACTATATACCAGACAGGAAGATGTGGACAGTGATATCATAGGGTCCAAGCAGACCTGTTGGGATAGACTGGATTTAAGAGTTCATCATCCTCACTACTAACAGCATTAAAATCATCTATCTATCTATCTATCTATCTATCAACATCATCACCCACACTATATACCAGACAGGAAGATGTGGACACTGATATCATAGGGTCCAAGCAGACCTTTCTGTTGGGACAGACTAGAATTAAGAAGTTATCATCATCATCATCAGTAACAGCATCGTAATCATCACATTATTATTGCTCACATCAGCAAAAAATGGAGGGGGAGAGAGAGTGAGAAGGCCAGATAGATAAATATAGACAGACAGATAGATAAAAAAATCCTTACCTATCTCCATTCGAAATTCCCCCGTAGAACCGCCCACCATATCGAATCATCCTCCTGCAGCTGTACTTAGGGCGCTCCAGGACCAAGCGCAGGCGACGCAGGAGGGGGTTAGGGGTGGGGGATGGGGATGGCTGTGTTTTGTATAGGACTGCTACATAGATGGATAGATATATGGATGGATAGATAGTCTGAGATCGATATAGATAGATAAACAGGTGGTTTGAGATTGACAGACAGACAGACAGACACACGTACATATACAGTTTATAAACACAGATACATATATACATGTGTGTAATTCACCGGGTAATTCACCGGGTCGGTCAGGATCACTTGATGGTCGTGATCGTCAGCTTTTACCCTTCCCGGAAAGGAGCTGAGAGCTCATATAGTCCGATTTAAGGGCAAGGCTGTGACCTTCACACACGCACACACCCATCCCCTTGCTCAAGGGGGACAGTAACCACCCACTTCGTCAGTGAAACTTTTCGCAACCTGAGCGAGGCTCGAACTCCCGTCTACCAGATGGCAAGCGAGAACGTTACCACTGCGCCAGCGAGCAGTGTGTGTGTGTGTGTGTGTGTGTGTGTGTGTGTGTGTGTGTGTGTTTTACCTCCTTTATGGGGTATACACAAAAAACAAATGACCTTAATCTGCCATAACTAAGTCTAACTAAATATAACTTAACCTAGAGCAACAGAACATAACGTAACCCAATCTAACTTATTGTAACTTAATATAACTTAACCTAGTGCAACAGAAGACAACCGAATATAACCCAATCTAACTTATTCTAACTCAGTCTGACTAAATCTAACTTAATCTAGAATAACAGATCCTAATTTGGCCTAACCTACACCAGGCTAACTAATCAAATTCCTCGTGAAGATCAGAAAGTAGGTCTAGAACATTATCCCCGGGGTGTAGTGGGTGGGGCTGGATGTGGGTGCGAGGGGTGTGGGAGGAAAAGTGCGTGTGCGTGTGTGTGTGTGAGGTGTAGGAGGGTGTGTGCGTGTTTGTGTGTACGTTGATCCACAGCTGTTCCAAACACACAGGCATAGTGAGGCCGGCTATGGTTATAAACTTAAGGCCGAGGTAGTTTGGCTCGTAGTGTGACAATCGGAATCCTCTCGCCTCTAAGCCCTCGAAGACACTGAAAAGAAGTGGAAAGTGGAGTTACACACACACACACACACACACACACACACACACACACACACACACGCAAAATTATGTGTGTAGGTATGGAATGCATGTGTGTGGTGTGTGTATCCATGTAGGTGTTTATGTGTATCTGGAGTACAATATGCTAGTGTGTGTATGTAGCTGTGTAAGTATGTAACGCATGTGTGTGTGTACCCATGTAGGTATGTTTATGTGTAGGTGTGTATGTAACGCATGTGTGTGTGTGTGTGTGTGTACCCACGTAGGTATGTTTATGTGTATGTATCAGTGTATGTCTGTATCTGTGTACGTATATCCACAGGTGTGTACGTATATATAAACGCACATAACCTTACCTCATGTAGCCCAACAGCGTCACATAAGCTTGTTGTGTGGTAAGGTCTGGCTTTAAGAAATCTTCCATGTGTATTTCCACAGCCAGTTGTCGCGTCTGGGCCAAGATATTGCTCTGGAAATGGATTCAAGATTAATGGCTGTATTATTATTATTATTATTATTATGAAAAGTATGTGGTAGGATACTTATTGACAGAGGGAAATAACAGAGGAATTAGTTGGAGAAGAACAGGGAGGTTTTAGGAAGGGAAGAGGTTGTGTAGATCAGATATTCATTCTTAGATCTTTAGTGGAAAAGTTTCTAGGGAAGGGAAAGAATTTGTATGCGGCCTTCATGGATTTGGAGAAAGCATATGACTGGGTGGATAGACAAGGATTGTGGAAAGTATTAAGAATATATGGAGTAGATGGGAAGTTGTTGAATGCTGTGAAGAGTATGTATGAGAGTGCTAAGGCTGCAGTGCATGTGGATATAATGAAATGAGTGAATTTTTCTACTTGAAGGTTGGATTGAAATAGGGATGTGTCATGTCTCCATGGTTGTTCAGTCTGTATATGGATGGGGTTATAAAAGAGATGCAAGGTAGGGCAGTGGATGTTGGAGTGGCCCTAATGAGGGCAGTGTTTGGAAACTCCCTGTATTGCTGTTTGCAGATGATACTGTGTTGTTAAGTGAAGACGAAGGGGAGCTGCAAGGCTTGGTGGATGAGTTTGGGAGAGTGTGTAAGAAACGGAATCTAAAGGTGAATGTAGGGAAGAGTAAAGTCTTCGAGAGAAGTGAAGTGAATATACAGTGAGGTTGGATGAGGAGGAAATGGAAAATGTTAATGCGTTTAAGTATTTGGGCAGTGTGATGAGTAAGGATGGAATTTTAGAGGGTGAAGTGCTTGAAAGGGTACAACAAGGAAGAAAGGTTGCTGGTTCCTTGAAAGCAGTAATAAGAAACAGGGAAGTAAGCATGGATGTGAAAAAGTTACTACATGACAGTATTGTGATACCAGCTTATGGAAGTGAAGCTTGGACGTTGTTGAAGGGACAGAAGTCAAGAGTGAGAGCAATGGAAATGAGTTATCTGAGAGGAGCATGTGGAGTCACACGGAGAGACAGACTGACGAATGACGATGTACGTGAAGGAGCATTGTGGTGTGGATGTGGATGTGATAAGAAGCGTTAGGAGAAACACACTCAGGTGATTTGGCCATGTGGAGAGACTGGAGAGTGAGACACTGACGAGGAGAGTGTATGTGAGTGAGGTGGAGGGGGGGATAGGGGGAGGCCAAGGATGAGATGGAGGGATGGAGTGGAGAGGTATATGAGAGAGGGGTGTGTGAGCTGGGAGCAGGGCAATGAAATGGCGGGGGACAGGGCGACATGGAGGCGATTTGTTTGTGGCCACACCTTACGGGATTAAGGCGTCTGGCAATAGATAGACAGATTATTATTATTATTAGCGTCATCATTATCATCAATATCATCATCAACACTATCATTATCACCATACATTTACGAGTATTGTCTATTACCACCATCACCATCATCGTCACCACCACCACCACCACCATCATCATCGTTACACTCCGAAATGATGATGCTGGTGATGTTTTTCCGGCTATAGGGTGTTACGTACAGCCTTCACTAACCCCTTCACCATCAAACTGAAGAATATAACTGAATAATGTGTGATAGTGTGATTAATAACACGTCAGCGTAGTCTCTCTCTCTCTCTCTCTCACACACACACACAACATGACGAAACAGGTTGATAGCACAGCCGACGTGTGTTAAAAATAAACATATACTCCTGTAGTAGTAGTGGTAGTAGTAGCAGCAGTAGTTGTAGTAGTAGTAGTAGTACAGAAGTAGTAGTAGTAGTAGTAGTAGTAATAAACCGTAGCCCACCACTTCTTTCCCTTCTTATCAATCAGTAACCTGTGATATGCAGACAGAAGTGGTATCCTGGCTGACGCAATCACAAGGTCATGACAACACACACTTGCACAATGTGTTGATAATAATAAATAGTTGTGATTATATTAAGAGATTAGTGTTTTTCCGGAGTTTTAATATCGCCTTTTTTTAATAATATGAGGTAATCAGTACTAATCACACCTTTACATATTCATTTAGGGGTAAGAAGTGTGTTGCTCAATGTGTCTGTAGTGGAAAGTGCCAGACAGTTACTGAGTGAGGATCAAGGTTACCAAGGTCTGCTGCCAGATTCCACAACATGCTGCAACATGATACATGCCAACACTACAGGTATTCTGGCAAACTCTTAGCTATATTTTGGTCATTTAACAACTTTCTGATAAATATTAAGAAATCTAGTTACTTCCCACGGCGAAATTTTGGCGTTTTCTTCTATGTAGCTGCGTTAAGAGCGACTTTTTACAGAAAGGTTGGCGGTAGATGTGACGCTGGACTGGCAACACTAGCGCGGTTCCGTATAAGAAAAGGTAAAGTCTACGTCAGCTGTTCAGTGTTCGGTTAAAAGGAGGGGGGGAGACTACGTGTCGGTGCGGTTAAAGTTCCTCGATAGTCGCTGGTAGTAGTGATATTATATTTTGAAACTTAGATAAGAAGTTGTGAGGAAGGCAAGATGTGAGAAGATTTGCCGTTGTATTACAGAGGGAGCGAGAACTGGCGTGGAGAATGTGAAAAGATCTTAGGAATATTTGAAAACTAAGGAAGAATATCTGAAAGCCAAGCAAGAATATCTGAAAGCCAAGCAAGAATATCTGAAAACCAAGCAAGATCTGAAAGCCAAGCAAGAATATCTGAAAACGAAGGAGGAATATCTGAAAGCCAAGCAAGAATATCTGAAAACCAAGCAAGAATATCGGAAAACCAAGCAAGAATATCGGAAAACCAAGCAAGAATATCTGAAAACCAAGCAAGAATATCGGAAAACCAAGCAAGAATATCTGAACACCAAGCAAGAATATCTGAACACCAAGCAAGAATATCTGAAATCCAAGCAAGAATATCTGAACACCAAGTAAGAATATCGGAAAACCAAGCAAGAATATCGGAAAGCCAAGCAAGAATATCGGAAAACCAAGCAAGAATATCTGAAATCCAGCTGAGAATATCTGAAAGCCAAGCAAGAATATCTGAAACCCAAGGAAGAATATCTGAAATCCAGCTGAGAATATCTGAAAGCCAAGCAAGAATATCTGAAACCCAAGGAAGAATATCTGAAAGCCAAGCAAGAATATCGGAAAGCCAAGCAAGAATATCTGAAAACAGTAACGGTAAAGCTCTTAACAGAACCAACGGGGAAATAATAAGGGAAGAGGAACAGAAAAAGATTATGCTTTGTGAAGATAACGAAGCAACGGTTAAGGATGGATTTGTGCTTGTCAAAGGTGAGAGAGAGAGAGAGAGGGGGGGGGGGAGGACGTGAGAATGAAAGGGAGAAGGGGAGGGAGGGAAAGGGCAAGACAAACTACGAGAGAGAGAGAGAGAGAGAGAGAAGCTTTCTGTATCTTAAAAAACTAGTACATAACGCAATATGACAAATTATTATTATTATTAATACTATTATTATTATTAAAATACGTGGTAAGACACTAACTACATTATAGTGTGTGTGTATGTGTGTGTGTGTGTGTGTGTGTGTGTGTGTGTGTGTGTGTGTGTGTGTGCGTGTGTGTATATCTATCTATCTATTCCTCTATTCATCTATCCACGTTTAAGCCACACCTGTCAGTCCCCCTCAGACTTCCTCCCTAAACGCAAGTGGAATTAGCTGGATTAACATTTCCGACTCTCTCTCTCTCTCTCTCTCTCAGTGCAATTAAAGCCAATATAAGCAAAGACGCGAAGCCAGGCCACCTCAGTTCACAGCCAGACACACATACAGGCCCATACTGCCGTTGGGTAGGGAGGCTCGACCCCTGACACCTCTTCCGTAGCGATTTATTTCTGGATATGGCTGGTTAGTATCCTTTTCACGTTGTTTATGCAGAGTATGGCGATGTCTGAAGGATTTATTTAACACAGACTAGGGCAATAAGGTGTGATATGCAAAATAAATAGCATAGGAAGGGGTGTTAGGGAGCTTCCTTAACTGATGAGAATGCGACACACACACACACACACACACACACACACACACACACACACACACACACAGGTGGTTTTATCTGTACACATTCTATAAACATCATTCACCATATCTATAGCCAGACGCTTTCAATAACCCATCTATTATCTATCTATCTATCTATCTATCCATCCATCTATCTGTCTGTCTGTCCATCTAAATTCAGTAAATTCATCTGCGCTGCTTTTTCCTATAATGAATGAAGGAGACGGGTGGTGTCATCTAAACATCTAAACATCATTCAGTAGCATACAAACCTCACTCAGTTAAATCATCTGAGTACCTTTTCCCGCCAGAGTGTGTGCTGAGTGAGGAAGAGGACGGCTGGTATCACGTCAGCATCCCACAGCAGCCCACATACCGCCCACACAACACAGGACCCACGCCAAGGACCACTCCCGGCCCAAGACCTATTTTAACGCACGAAGAAGAGGAATTGGTCTTCTGCGATTACCACTACGGGAAGGGCCGACCTGCTACCTCCTCCCAGGGCAATAAGTGTGCCGAAGGGAGTAGTGCCTCTGAAGGGAATCTTAATCTTGGAGGAAGTGCCACCGTTGAAGGGAGTCATAACTTCGACAGGACGCTCAAAGTCAAAGGAAGTCTTAACCTCGAAGGGAATGACAATGCGTGGGATATTTTGAATCCTGAGGGGAGTGACAGCTTGGAAGGATGTCACAGTCCTCTAGGATGCTGCCTACATGAAGGCGGAGCCAACCTGGAACAACGGGTCAACCTTCAACACAGTCTCAGCCTCGAAAGAAAGGCCACACTTGAAGGCAATCTCAACCCCACAGGGAGTCCCAACCTAGAATGGAGTCTCAGTCTTGAAGACAGTCTAAATCTCGAAGGGAATCTCAGCCTTGAAGACAGTCTCCCCCTCAAAGGATGTCCCGCTCTTGAAGACAGCCTCAACCTTGAACGAACTCTCAACCTTGAAGAAAATCCAACTCTTGAAGACAGTCTCATCCTTGAAGGAAGTCCCCCTCTTGAAGACAGCCTCAACCTCGAACAGAGTCTCAACCTCAAGGGGAATCCAGACGCTGAAGCCAACTTCCACTATGAAGGAACTCTTAGCCTCGAGGAGTTCATTCTCGAGGATGTGTTCGAGGAAGAAGTCGAGAGTACGTCTAGGGAAACTGCAAGGGTCCGACCTAAGGCACGGGGACGGCCAGGAAATTTCGGACAGGGCGCTGGTGGAGAAATTGAGGACGACTCTGAAGAAGGCATGGAGAGAGAGGATGAGAATCAAACTCCGACGAGAGGCAAAGGAGAGAATGAAACTGCAGCGAGCAGTGATGGAGAGAACGAGGCAAAGAAGAGCGGTGATGGAGAGAATGCGGCAGAGAAGAGAGCTGAGGGTGAGGAAGAAGAGGAGGAAGGAGCTGGGTTTGAGGACGAGGAATATGCCAGCCAAGATGAGATGGAGATTGGGAATGAGCCCTTTGAACGTGCAGCTGCGGTGAGTCTATTAGTAGTTGTAGCAGCATTCCACGTCACCCTGTCCGCCATCAGTCAGCCCTCTCTCCTACATAAACCCCTTTCTCTCATATAGCTCACCACCCTGTCCCTCCATCTCATTGTGTCTCCCTCATCCCCTCTATCACATACTTCTCCTTGTCAGGCTCTCATTCTCCATTCTCTCTACATAGCCAAACCATCTCAAGGTTCTTTTAATGCATCTTAACACATCCACAACACCAAAACACTCCTTCACTTCCTTATTAGTCTGCCTGTCTCTCCACTCAAGTTCACATGCTCCTCTCAACGCTCCTTCACTTCCTCATTAGTCTGCCTGTCTCTCCACAAGCCCACATGCTCCTCTCAACGCTCCTTCACTTCCTCATTAGCCTGTCTCTCCACAAGTCCACATGCTCCTCTCAACGCTCCTTCACTTCCTCATTAGTCTGCCTGTCTCTCCACAAGTCCACATGCTCCTCTCAATGCTCCTTTGCTTCCTCATTGGTCTGCCTGTCCACGCAACTCCACATGCCCTTCCAGCTTATATTCCCCACTCTCTCACCCTTGTGTCCTTGCAACAGGGTCCAAGCTTCACTTCCATACGTTAGAATGGGTCATGTAGCTACTTTTCAACATCATACACATCTCATACTTACTCATACTCATACTTACTCATCTCTTTCCACAGCTCTGTCACAGGAGGAAGCCCAAACCTCGTGCCAAGAACGAGCATAAGAAGGCAGCAGCGACAAAAGCCTGGGAGCAAGACACAGACAGGCGAAAGGCGTCTGCGAAAAAGACCCCCCACAGCAACACAGAGAAGAGAAAGACACACAGAGAAGCCAAAGACAGCCACAGAGAAGCCAAAGACAGCCACCCAGCCTTCTGTGGAGACCCTGGGCTGTGCAAGAACACGACCAAGAAGAAGAGAGTGACAAAAAACCTGCCAATTCTGCGAGGTGGGAACTGCCCGTCTAAAAACCTGAAGCATTATCTAGACCAGGGACTGAAGATTTACCAGCGATAGAAAAAGACTGTTTACCGTCCTGAGAGCAAGGTTTGGTGCCACGAATGAGTATGACAAAGAAGAGAAAAGAGTATGGCAAAGAAGAGAAAACAGTATGACAACGACGAGACGAGTATGACAAAGAAGAGAAAAGAGTATGACAACGAAGACAAAAGAGTATGACAAAGAAAAGAGAATGACAAAGACGCGAGTGGCTCCGATTCTGCCAGCATGAGGTGGACACTGCCGGTCAAAAAACCTGATGCAATATTAAGACCAGGGATTGAAGATACAGCAGCAGTGGAAGGGGAAACAGTGCCACGAAGGAATGCTACACAGAAAAGACAAAAGAATAACCAAGATGACAAAAAATACAATCAAGACAAGAGATTATGACAAAAATGCGTGGTAAATAATCTCCTAAACTTGTGTGTGTGTGTGTAGGGGAACTGTCCATTCAATATCTAAAAATCTATCTTGGTAAGGGACTGAAACTATGCCAGGAAGGGAGAAAGGTGCAGTGTTTATCCTGTTAATCACCAGTACCATACAAAGCCTTGTGCCCTGAATCAACCTCAGTCATTTACGTGGGGTTCTGTCCAGTTAAATAGCTGAACTCTGAATACGGGAGTGAAGTGAAAATTTACCAGCATTATCACAGTTGGCTGAATCGCTACATCACCACCATGGACGGTGCGATTTACAACCTTATGTTAAGTAGCTAAAAATGTTTGCTGAGAAATGAGGTCCTCGAAGACGCCAGTTTCTTATGTGCACAGAGGGGGTGAGGTAGGGCAGGGGGAAGTGAGGCATAGCAGAGGGAGGTGGAGTGAGGCAGGGCAGATGGAGCGAGGTGAGGCACAGTTGGGCAGGGGTGAGGCAGAGGGAGGTGGGGTGAGGCAGGGTAGAGGGAGAGGGAGGAGTGAGTCCCACAAAATTGAATCTAAGCACATAAACTGTACCAAATACCTTAGGAAGATGTATATTGTGAGCTCCAGGGAGTTGGGTATACATGAGGATATTTATACAACCTTAATAACACACAAAAGTGGCCTTATCAAATGTACAACTCTATGATGATGATGATGATAAGAAGAGAGGTGATAAAGACGTAAGGAAATTCAGTTTCCCAAACAGAGCAATTGATCAATGGAATGCACTACCGAATGAAATAGTGTGTGCCAAAACAATTCACAAATTTAAGGATATGTACGATAAATATGGTTTAAGACACGGGACAGTACGAGCTGGACTCATTCCTGTAAAGATACAATTAGGTAAGAACAATTAGGTAAGAACACACACACACACACACACACACACACACACACACACACACACACACACACACACACAGAAATAACTTTAGGATATGCACAAAGGATTATTTTTGTCAAGGTGGATTTGGTAGCAGCAATAAAAGACACTGAATTATCTCTTAGTTTCCATATCCAAATTACCCACTTAGGCAGTATCATGTGTGTATCGTACAGATGTAGAGTGTATGTCAGTGAAAGGGGGAGTGGAAGACCGAGGATGAGGTGGAGGGATGGAGTGGAGATCTGTGAGGGAAGGGGGTGTGAGGTGGAGGGATGGAGTGGAGAGATATGGGAGAGAGGGTGTGTGTGTGAGTTGGAGGGAGGTGGAGGTAGGCCTATGGGGTGGAGATAGATAGAAAAATAGATAGATAGACAGACAGATAGATATACGGACAGACAGAACAAGTCCAGGTATGGTAAGTGAGAGACAGCAACCATCCACTCACCTTAAATATAGAATTAGTAAAAATATCCCATTCTGCCCCTTCCACATCCATCTTCAGGAGGTGGAGCGTGGCGGTGCGGTGGCCAAGACGGTACACTATGTTATCTAAGGTACGGTACAGGTAGGCGCGGGTCTCATTGCGAACTCGGTCTTCTACAACTTGGTACAGTAATTTTGAGCCGAGACGAACGTGTGTGAAGTGAACTCTGGGATGGAAAGAGAAAAAAGGTTAATTTGTACACCTGAAAGACACACACACATACACAAATCAACATGGACACCCTGAAAGACACACACACACACACACACACACACACACACACACACACAGATCAACTTGTACACCCTGAAAGATACACACACACACACACACACACACACACACACACACACACACACACAGATCAACTTGTACACCCTGAAAGATACACACACACACACACAGATCAACTTGTACACCCTGAAAGATACACACACACACACACACACACACACACACACACACACACACACACACACACACACACACACACACACACACACACACACACACACACACACACACACACACACAATATGGCATCATTTGTACCCTACGAAGAGGAAACAGAATTGAAAAATAGTCATATTTTTTTGTGTGTAATTGAAGATAATAGAGTATAGAGTACATAGCTAATAGAGTTAATAAGCTAATAGGTATAGAGCGAATAGAGTTTAAGGTAGAGTCAAAGCTTATTTTTCTTATTTCATTGTTAAGCTGAACACAAAACTGATACACCAGCTTGGATCCCTGCCATGTGTGTGTGTGTGTGTGTGTGTGTGTGTGTGTGTGTGTGTGTAAAAATGGTTGCAGAAACACTAGATCAGTTTCCTCTGTGTGTGTGTGTGTGTGTGTGTGTGTGTGTGTGTGTGTGTGTATGTGTGTGTAAAAATGGATGCAGAAACACTAGATCAGTTTCCTGTGTGTGTGTGTGTGTGTGTAAAAATGGTTGTAGAAACACTAGATCACTTTCGTGTGTGTGTGTGTGTGTGTGTGTGTGTGTGTGTGTGTGTGTGTGTGTTTAGGCTGATTCAGAAACACATCCATTTCCTATGGTTACTCAGAAATACTACTACTACTTCTACTACTACCACCACCACCACTACTACTACTACTACTACTACTACTAATAATAATAATAATAAATACCTGTAATAAGGAGTGGTGGGGTAGATATTATGCGAGTCATCATCATCAAAAGCAAACACCTCACATCCCAACGCCGCCATCGCTCTGTCGAAACTGAAATCGTGTCCAATACCGAATGAATAGACGAGACACGAACCCCTCGGCGCTGATCCCACTTGACCACCATCCAGGCAGAGCTTCCTGTGTTAGAATATGACTTAGTACATGCGAGTAAGTGATTTATCTTATGGAGTCACAATTTTCTGGGTTTATCATGAAATCAGACTTACTTCATGAGAGAGAGAGAGAGAGAGAGAGAGAGAGAGAGAGAGAGAGAGAGAGAGAGCTAACTCACTTGTCACCATCCGGAATACGCCTACAGGTCCTTCCCCCCTGCCTCAGCAATCGTCGACATGGTAACGTTATGGTGGTCATCTTACTCAGCACTCTCTCTGCCAGCACCCTCAAGGATTTGGTAGCAACGGAGAGATTGGTAGCAACGTCAGGACTGGTAGCATCATGTCTGGTAGCTGTTCTGGGATTGGTGCTATCGTATGTGGCAGCAACACTCTGACTGGTAGTAACAGTTGAATTGGTAGCAACTTCATTTACGGGACCATCAGCATTGGTAGCATCATGTCTGGTAGCTACACTGGAATTGGTGGCACTGTATGTGGTAGCAGAGCTGGGAATGGTACGATCATGACTGGTACCAGTGGCATCATATTTGGTAGCAACCTTGGGAGTAACAGCTATTTTGGAATTTTCAATCCCATGTGCATTGGTAGGAACACTGGTAGCATCACTGGTAATAACACTGACACTGGTAGCACCCTTGGTATGAGTGGACACATCACGGTTGGTAGGAAGACTAGCAAATGTCCTGGCACCGGTATCATTGGTAGCAACACTGGTATTAGCAACTGTGTTCAGACTTGTTGCTGTATAGACAATTGTAGTGACATCAGTTCTATTGGCTGCATGCTCAATATTGGTGTATTTGGTAGCAACACTGGCATTTTCTGTAATAATTCTAACAGTTTTGGTTGCACGTCTGGTTGGTGGTGCTCTCTGTGGTAGGGCATTCTGTTGTTTCTGTCTGCACTGTTGATTATTTCCCGTTGTCAAATAACACTGGAGGCTGGATGTGTATTTAAGGTGTTCTGGCGATGGCTGTGGTGATATTTGTAAGTAGCTGATGTGTTGTGGCGGCCCTACACGTTCAACACCTGCACGAGAAAAATACCTGTAGTAGTAGTAGTAGTAATGATAATAATAACAGTAGTAGTAGTAGCAGCAGCAGTAGTAGTAGTAATAGCAGTATGATATGGCTTTAATTTCCATATAACTTCCTTCCCCCCTCCTCTCTCCCTGTAGGAAAAATGTAGTAGCAGTAGTAAGTCTAGTACTACCATAATTTCAATATAGTTCCTCCCCCCTCTCCCCCCCTCGACTCACCCGTATCATCTTCGTCGTTGTTAAGGTGCTGGGCAGAAGGCTTAACAACCGGGTACCAGAAAATGCGAGAAAATGCGAGGTATTGCGCGAAGAAGGTAAAAATCACGAGACACATGATCATCGTCACTGAATGCCGCTTTGTCTTCTTCTGCCACTCCATAGTTTTCTTAATAAACTCAAATATTCTCAGTCACTGCTGGAGAGGGACGCCTTCAGGTGGTGGGACCGATATACCCGAGCAGGTGCGCGGCCTAGTCATACAAACGTTGAAAAGAAGACTGCACAGGGGGAACTTCAGCCTGCAGTCCACTAGGTTCACCTCGACATGAACCATGGGCCACAACAACGACAACTACTACTACTACTACTACCACTACTGTACTACTACTACTACTGCTACTACTACTACTACTACGGTGATTTTATATTTTTTTCTTGCTACCACCTGTCAGTTTGTTAGAATGGCACACGGTTTCACTCAAGCCTTTGAACTACTACTACTACTACCACTACTACAACTACTACTACTACTACCACCACTACAACTACTACCACCACCGCTACTACTACAATGGTGCTTTTAAACCGTCTTCTTGCTTCTCGATAGGCAGACGGTTTCACTCAAGCCTTTGTAACACGTCCGCTCTCTTACAAGGAAAAGCACAGGCAGAAAATGCATTGCCTCTATATAGTTATGTGTCTGACTTTCCTTTTAGCAGCAAGTACGCATATTTTTTTCTTTCCTTCTTCTTGTTCCTCCTCCTCCTCCTTCTCTTCTCCTCTTCTTCTTTGTATGAGGCGGATGGAAATTTAATGTATTTAATGGAGAGGTCTTAGTGGTGGTGGTGACGATGATGATGAAGAGAGGGAGGAAGAGTGATAAATGAAAGAAAAGGCATCTTGCTTTTTTGCAGTAAATCACGAGTATTTTGCTTAACACACATTATCTCTAACCATGCGATACATTTTTCTCTCAACTTTCCTACTTTCCTTTTCTTGGAAGGAGAGGGAACACTGAGAAAAGAAACTTATATCTCTTGTTTATCCTAACCACGACCATCATCATCATCATCATCATCACTACCACACCAACCACCACCATCATCATCATCATCACCACCACTATCATCAGCATCACCAACAATAATATCATCATCAACATCATCATCATCACCATCACCACCACTATCATCAGCATCACCAACAATAATGTCATCATCATCATCATCATCATCATCATCATCATCATCACAGGGCCTTGCATTCATCGAGATTATGACCGAGGATTCCAGATAAAGTTGCAATCCCAGCCATCTGAATGCACCCCAGTAGTGTGTAGTCTCAGTGCTAGCCTCTCCCGGCAGGTCCTCCTCCTCTAGGGGGATAGGGGAGTACCTGAGGGACTGGTTATATAAGTGCCACCACATGAAGGCGCCCCCCCTCCAGCGTGTGAATCGCGTCTCTCATTACCAAGACAACGGCTCCCCTACGGCTTGTGAATCGCGTCCCCGGTTGCCATGACAACGGCACCAAAACAAACAGGTGCCTCTGCCACCGCGTTCGTCAGTGCAAACTCTTCCGTTGCTTATATTCAACCCCTCCAGTCTGTGGCCGTGGTGCCGCTCCCAACACTTGCCAGGACATCCTACCATCCTGTCTTTTACTCAACAGTATCATCATCATCATCATCACAACAACCATTACCACCACCAACGTCATCATACCTGTAATCATCATAATCATGACCTTTATTCTCCCCACCTAAGGACGGGATGAAGTTGGATCCAGAAAGCAAGTGAAAAATGGGCCACACACTCACTCATCCACTACTCAAGCCCCTGGAGCAAGACCTGAATGCAGTGACTGTGAGATGATGCAGTGACTGAGATGAATGCTGATCCAGTTCCCTCAGATGAACACCAAACAGCCGTGAAATGAATGCAGTGGCTGTGAGTGGTGTGGGTGAGGTAGAGGTTCGCCCCCTGCTGGCCCGTCTCACCGTGGCCTTAGTCGCCCACAAACCCACAGTGGACGAGTGCAGAGCGTCCATAGACAAGAGGAGGCCTTATGTGTATCAGACGGTGAGTTAAGTGAGCCAGGTGATCCTAACTGAGCTTAATCTAACCCCGTTCTCACCAAGACTATACTCTTGTTTCCCTACGTGTATCAGACGGTGAGTTAAGTGAGCCAGGTGATCCTAATTGAGCTCAATCTAACCCCGTTCTCACCAAGACTATACTCTTGTTTCCCTACGTGTATCAGACGGTGAGTTAAGTGAGCCAGGTGATCCTAACTGAGCTTAATCTAACCCCGTTCTCACCAAGACTATACTCTTGTTTCCCTACGTGTATCAGGTGGTGAGTTGAGCCAAGTGATCCTAACTGAGCTCATTCTAACCCCGTTCTCACCAAGACTACATTGCTTCCCTTATGTGTATCAGGTGGTGAGTTAAGTGATCCTAAACTCAATCTGATCCTGTTCTCACCCAAACTATACTCTTGTTTCCCTATGTTTATCAGATGGTGAGTTAAGTGAGCTGTGATCCTAATTTAGCTCAATCTAACCATGGTCTCACCAAAACTATGCTATTTACTATGACCTAACAGTATTCTCGTCGGTTACGGAAGCTCCCAAACACATTTTTCTAGGCGATTTAGTTTGTTTTTTATGCCTTACTATCCTCTTCTGTGTTATATAAATCCTTCCAATATACCCCTACTCTACTTAATAACGATCAAAGGGATAATAACCACCCATATCCAATAATAAATCGCTAAGGAGGAGGTGTTAGGGGAGCCTTCTGAACCGATGAGAATTCGGGTCAAGGAAATATTTAGGAATCGCCTGGTAATGCCCTCAAACTGGATTTTCCTGTTAATATCTTCTAACTTATCAACATGGCCAAGTATGCAAAACAAATCGCTATGGAAGAAGTGCTACGAGGCCCTCAATTTATTGCTGCATGACATTTCGACAAAATCTCCTTCATTACAAGGAAACATGACCCCCGCGCCACCAAAGACGAGGAAGTTAGTCGCATCCCTATGTTCATACGCAAACCCTGTGAACTGCAGGCTGAAGTTTGGGGGAAAAGGAAGGAGCTGAGGGACACAGGTATAACTGGGGAGAGGAGCCGACAGGGTTTATCACTGCCACCACAAGAAGGCGACCCTCTCCAGCCCCGATGAGTTAGGATAAAAGCATAAACAATCCCACGAGCAAGAGAAGTTTCACCGATACGATGATTTGGTAAGTTCACCTTTCTGCATCTCCCCCAAATGGGCCCAAGTTCAATACTGTTACAAAATAATCCCATATTCTCAACTTGAAGGGATCCAGGATACTTACTGAAGACACAGGTGCGAGAACTGGAGGAAAATGTGCCGCAAATAACAAAAAATAAGATACGGGAGGGTGACACTATGGAAGGCAACTTGCGATGCGGTAAAACATTGCGCGAATATTGAAAAAGCCACAATCATTGCTAACTTCGTTCCCAGAGGCTGATATTTCTAGAATGTACTGAAATCTTTAAAAATGTCTTCAGAAGTACATATATAAATCTAATTATAAACTATCTAAGAGTCAATTATGAACGAGTAACGAAGTCTGTGAAGCTACCTCTCCATATCTCTTCCATATTACAGCTAAAGGAAAAAAAATTATCCCACACTGTAACCTTGACAATGGCTATGATACTTACTGAAGCCGTGGAAGATGAATACAGGAGAAAAATCACCGTAAATACCACAAAAAGCAAAGAAAAACATGGGAGCGACAGCTGCGTGCGCGTTAACATCCAGAACGCGGGAAAAGATGGCGATTGGCGGTAAATTCAAAAAACGTTGCAAACACCGCTTAACTTTTGTGACCGCAAGAATGCCACTTAGTTTGAAAATAATCTGCAATTCTGTAATACCCAGAATATCGCTAAAACCATATATAACCTGACTAGGATATTGCTAAACTTTGTGATAACATCTGGTATAATGCTAGGGATTATTTGACAACTAAGAAAACTCATTCTTGCCTTCCAGTAAGATTTAATGAATTCCATGCAATTATAATTTAATAATGAAGCTGTTGGAGTTGCCTAGTTCCACTGGATAAAAAATAAACTGAAAATAGTGATCTGGGAGATTCATTTTAATCCTGTTTTTAAGGGTCACTGAATTTCTAGCTGCCAAGCTTTGGATTGAAGCCGTGGATGTAGCCCAGTTCCCTCAGGTGTAAGCAAAACTGTTATATCTATTTTTCTATCTATTTCAATTAAATAAGCAGCAGGCAAATGAAATATAGAAGAGTAAAGGAGTTGATGGTGAGGGTTGTGGCATAACATTTATGTCGTACAGTCAGTCAACTAACTACCTATCTATCTCTCCATCTATTACAGTTAAACCAGCACCAAACAGACGACATACAGGAAGGCGAAGAGAGAACTGATGGTGACGGAGGAGTAACACTACTGGTGCGAATCACAGTGCAGCTTCCTGCCAAGGCTGTGAGAAATGTTGCAATGACCTTACTGGACAAGCTTACTGATGTAGTCACACTGAAGAAGGTATGAAAGAACGACGCAAATATATACTGTATCTATCTATCTATCTATCTACAGTACACAGTAAACCCCTCATGTACTAACTATGGGAAATGCCAACCATTACAGTACTCGATGTCATTAAGGGGACAATAATGACCCCAGATACGACTTTTACAGTCTGTCAATCTATCTATTTATCTGCCTGAGCCACATGAGCCTGACTTAGCCCTCTCAAGGTCAGGACAACTCTCATATTCTCTTTGAGCTAACATCTGACAATTTTATCCAGCCCAGAGTGAGTCATACAGGCCTGAGAATGTTGACGTTTCAGTTGGTGTTCAGTTATTCCCACGAGTCAATGTCTGACGCCCGAGTGGAGGCAGGGCGAAAGGCGGCAGATGAAGCGTGGAGGCGGGCGGAAGGTATGGTGACAGCGGTGGGGAGCAGACTGGGTACATGTACAGCGCTGGTTGAAGAGGCATCCACGCCCACTGACCTACCACCAGGTGAGGTGCAGTTATGTCAGTGCTCAGAATGCAGGTGCAGAGATATTGTACAGGGTATGGTGAAGGGTTCCTAGGCACTCATTTTATTTACGAACCCACAAAGGGTGGATGGTTGTAAATTATGAGTCAAGTGATGCCTGCTGCCTGCACCATTATTTGAACCCTGGAACTATCAGACTGGCAGCTTTGTAACTACTGAAGAGTATCAGTGCAAACCGCTAGGCTACTGTCGCAGTAAAGTGAACACACATACAGCACTTATAGATGCACTGAATCTAGCTGACCAAACACCAGATGATGTCATGCAGAACAGACTAAAAACAGTGGACTGCATTTACAATATTATGCCAAGTTATACTACATTTAAAGACTATGAACCTTGCCAGCATGTGCAGGTATTTTCACATGATGCCTCCTCTCCTTATGTCACAATCCTGCGCTGTTTCTCTTCTCAAACTGCTGTACTGAAGGTCTACACACAGGTTCTCATTCCGTCTTCCTTGCTCTGCTCCTGTGCATTCTTCCCTCCTAATTCATAACACGGACACTCTTCAGCCAGTCACCTTCCCCCTTTCTTTCAGCATTCTGAACTTAATGATAACCTTTCCATCATAATATGCCATTAAAGATCTTAAGGTGTGCTAAGTCGTCCTGCAGTGGCAATAATACAACTAAAATAGATGCAATTTCTGCCTTTATAGATGTGAGTGTGGATGTGCCCGATGAACTAACCACTTCAGCCTCAGTTGTGGTTCGAAGTAAAGTACGAGCAACCTTCTTACTCCTCTCTGACCAACACTAGAAGGTGGTGGCAACAATACGAACACAATGCCAAAGATTAGTGGTATTGTAGTGGGCCCCAGGTTTATTTGAACATGAATGCTGTGCACTGCAAGATAAAACTACAGTACATCCCCACAGCAGGCGAGTTCTGAGTACTCGATCCCCCTTGTACGTGAGGACCTATATTTTTTATTTTAGTGTATTTTTTATTAGTATGCGAATTGAACTCCTTGTAAGAGAGACGGGCAGCGAAGAGTGGCCCAAATCTGGGGTTACCTCGAGTACACGACATTGCCCCCCCAAGAAGCGATAACAGGTAAAGGTCTATCTATCTGTCTATCTATTGCCAGATGCTATAATCCCATTAGGGGTGGCCATTTGACTTTGAGTTATTGGTTTTACGGGGAGGGGCACTAACCCTCCACCAATCCACTTGCTGACACGAAGGGAGCATGTATGGGTTGGTTATATGGTTACCACCCAGCGTTGTAAATGGTTTCTTGGCTTACAGGAAACCATATGGCTTGTCACTCAATGTAAAGCCACCTGTAATGGAAAGAAGAGCAATAAGAAGTGGCAGGAAAGATGGGAGATATAGGAAGACAGGAGGGCACGCACAGAAAAAGAATGATAAAGGCTAAGGAAGAAGTAGGCAGCACTACATCATGTGAGTGGATGATGGTCGCCAACACCTACCACCAATGATTTACCTAGTAAAGCCATGATCTTGTAGGTTTACTTTATCTTAAATAATATGTCTTAGATAGATTCCTTGCATAGTACAATACTTAGGTCTGAAAGGCATCTCACCGGTTGCCCATGAAGGGGGGTGCCACCCATATGTAATTTTTCCCATAAGTTTATGTATTCACAGTACGCGAATCCCTAGTATGAGAAGTTCTCTGCCGCCCATATAGACACGTACTAGGGGGATGTACTGTACTTGTCTCCAGGCTGCAATCCCTCTCTTGGGGGTTAGGGAGTGAGTTCAGGGATGTTTTTAACACCAGGTGGCCAAGTGACCAGTTTATATCAGTGCCAATGCAAGAAAGTTGTTCTTCAGCATCAATGCCAAATACGCCACAGCAGAAGCAATGAATAGAGAAAGATATTAACATGGCCCCTCCTGCAGAAAGCAAAACAGCTGTGAACTCTTCCACAGCAAGAATAAATTATCTGGTGGTGGCAAGAGGAAAGACAAAAGATGCCGATCTCCCTCCTTAGTGTATACCTCATCTGGTGATATCTATATTCAAGAAAGAGTAATATCAACTGCCATTACTTTTGATAATTTAAAATAAATTAAAAAGAAATTAAAAGAAAATAAATTCACCTATGGCCAGTTTGTTTGCATCTGATGGAACTAGATTACTCCCATAACATGAATATATGCCATGTTGTATAAAATTTGATGAATGTTAGTTATGAGGCAAGTACAAGTCTCCTTGATTACTAGCCAAATTCACCATTTAACCTGACCACACCTGGCCACCAACTAGGCTGAAAAGGGGGTTATGGATCCTTATCAGATACAAACACGTGTGCTACAGTGATAACAAGAATAAAGACATATCAAACTCCTTCTTGCCTTATAATGTAAATAACAGTTTAACAGTAGTAATATCGGAGAAATAAGACATCAACCTTTTCTCTCCTCAACAAAACTAAAGCCACATCCACACCAATCACTTACGGGCAGGCGTGAAACTTGGGCATCACTGAAACCCATACAAGAAGACCCAGCCAGGGAGGGTGTGGTCATCTATGGCTTACAATGATGCCAAACGCCCACCTACACCCGTCTTCAACACCCAACCGCACCAGCAAGCTTTTGATGTGGACGTGACCTTATAGACTGTGAACTCCTGCATAAAAATAAAGCAACATGACTGTGATAAGACCTACACTATAAGAACAAAATCATCCATACAGAAATCATTCTGGAAACTCCTTAACTGCAAAAATAAAACTGTATGGTTGAAGCACGAATAAAAATACAATGTCAGCCTTATGAAAAAAAAAAAAGTCAACTTTCTCTACCTATCTATTGCCAGACGCCTCAATCCCGTTTGGGGTGGCCACAAACAAATCGCCTCCAAGTCTCACTATGAAAAAAAAATATTTATACATAATTTGGTGATGGGGAAAATAAAGAATAATAAATTAATCTCGTAAAAGCTATTGTAACTCCTTTACTAAAATCAAATCATCTAAAGGTAAACAATATAAAGAAATAAGACAAAGCTTCTCACTCCTCCTCCTCCAGTCATCATCATCATCTCAACCTCCTCTTCCCACCTGAGAGCAGGGTATAGTGTAGTAATAATAATAATAATAATAATAATAATAATAATAGTAATACTGTAATAATATAATAATAATATAATAATTAATAATAATAATAATATAATAATTAATAATAATAACAATAATAATAATAATAATAATAGAAAACTTACCTTACTCTCCTTTAACAAACTTTAATATGAGAGAGAGAGAGAGAGAGAGAGAGAGAGAGAGACAAAGAGAGAGAGAGAGAGAGAGAGATCCTTCCCTCTAACAATGGTAGCAAAATTCACCAATAAATCAATAACATGCTTTAATAACAATATATAAATACAAATTATGCATCTTTGTATATATATATATAGACCCCTTGCAGTTCTTGCTGTTGTTGTTGTGGCCTTCGGATCATCTCAATGTGAACCCAGTGGACTGCTGGCTAAGGCGGCCATTCTGCGTCCACGATTCTCATTCAGGGGATAGGGAGGGAGTTGAGGGACATTTGTATAACCAGGCCGTGGATCCACCTGCTTATATCAGTGCCACCACATGAAGGAAGCCCTCTCCATTAAGTAAATAGGAAGTGAGACATTTGTATAACCAGGCAGTGGATCCACCAGCTTATATTGGTGCCACCACATGAAGGTATCCATCTCCAGGACACAAGTAATACAGAAGGGGTTAGATGTAAATACAGCGCTGTACCCTGTTACAAGAAAATCCCTTTATAGTTTCACCCAAGTATCAGTTTTACAAAAAATAGTTACTTTACAAACTTTATGAATAACAAAGACAGGGGGGTTTACACACAGCCCTTCCCTTTAACTCAGCTGGGGGATTTCTGGCATTTCCAGGCTAGCTTAGTCAGTGCTTTGTCTATCCTGCATTATTTATTGATTTCCTGCAGTTATCAATGTCTATCCTGCATTATTTATTGATTTCCTGCAGTTATCAATGTCTATCCTGCATTATTTATTCATTTCCTGCAGTTATCAATGTCTATCCTGCATTATTTATTCATTTCCTGCAGTTATCAATGTCTATCCTGCACCATTTAATCATTTTCTACCCCCACTGCTGCAGGTATGGCTCAGTTACCAATGCCTACCCTGCATTATTTATTAATTCCCTGATCCCACTACTACACCTACACCCACATCAGCAGACTGAGCCACGAAACACACATGACACCACCAGCTGAGTTTCTGGAACAGTGCTATTTTTTGGAGATCCCTGTATAATTAGGAAATAAATGAGTTATGAAGCACATCAGTGAGAAAATAAATTGCATAGTACAAATAAAATGGAAACTGCTCTACAGTTGGTGTGTATTAACAGTGGAAATGTATAGTATCATCATCACCACCACCACTCCCATCATCATCATTATTATCCTTATCAATAACATCATCATCACAGTTATATTCATCACCGTTCACACATTTCACGGTCACTCAACATCATCCACTATCATCCTCATCATTCTCTCTCTCTCTCATATCTTGCAGGAACACAATAATCCATGTATAAAATATATTTCCATTACATTAAGCCACAACCACTCACAGGACAGGGTAAAATAATAATTACAATTAATATAATAAATAATAACTAACACTAAAAGTACACCCCATTCACTTTAACTAGGCATAAAATTTCAATCTCCAATCAGAAAGCTGTTGTAACAATAGATTAACACTTGAATATGAGGCTAGTCATGAAGAAGTGCTCTGGAAAAGATGTAGAACCGTTATATTGTCTTTTTCTGCCACTGAGCTACGTGAAATAAGCTGCAAAAGGACAAAAGTCTACGCCAAGTTAACCCATTCGATATATACTTAGGGCAGCAGTGCAAAAGTCACCCGCTCGTTACTGGATGACAAGGGCAGCGTTGAATTAATCTCACCCGCTCGATACTGGATGACTCAAGCTAAGTCAAACAAAGTCACTCCTTGATTTTTTTGCTTTATGAAAAAAAAAAATGTAAATTTGCACATCATTTATATTCACCGAACGTTTTTATCAAACCATAAGCAAGTATAACTATTCGAGATTCTGTGAATAAAAAGTCAGGCAGATAGAGGCATATATGAAGGCAGGGGAAACAATAATTTACCAACAACTTTGGCTGTGTGAAACACCGCTCCCTCACTGCAGCGCCATCCTAAGATAATTTCCTTCTACACTATGTAAAACTGACCCGAATTGTCCTACAGAAAATGTTTATACTGTATACCAAAATGTAGCTAATGAAATTTCCTAAAACTCTTTCTCAGTAACAATTACCAAAAAACATATACTGTGTTACTATGAGAAATCACAAAGAAAAAACATTGTAATCAGTGCATAATTCATGTTCGCCAAACGTTTTTATCTACACCATAAGCAAGTACAACTATTCAAGATTACAAGGAATAAAAAATCATGGCAATAGACGCAAAACTAAGGGTGTGAGAATTAAATGTTTACAAAGTACCACGAGCGCAGAAACTCAGGATGTGGGCCGGCGCGGCCAAGACCGAGCCGGCCCACATCCTGAGTACTTGCCCGCAGTTGGACACAGCCTGCGTCCTCCAGTAACGAGAGGGTTAAGGTGAATGAATTATATTCATGATGAAGTGCAGTCTTCTTCTACCAATGAACAATGTGAAATAAGCTGAAAATAACAAAAATCCCTGCCAATATAAGGTGAACAGACTATAGGTACCAGGGTAAAAAACTACAGTAGGTCCTGGATTTAAAAGACTCTACTTGGACAGACCGGATATCAGATTTAACGGACACTACAGAACCACTGGACTTCTGTCAGCCATAACGAACAACGTCTGTAAAATGCAATAACAAGCACAGGAAATACACTGTAAAAAGGGCAAAATTATTGACCATGTTAGTGTAACATGAGTACAATTTTCATCTGCAGTACTAGAATACTCTACCGGTACTGTACTAATTTTATTTTCAAAAGTGCTTAAAATCCCACCTCAGGGGGGAACATCGGGTATAACGGATTTTCTATTGAATCAGGCTTCCCACCCCAATCAGTCTATTACAGGGAGGGTCTACCATAATGCTAGTACATATTTCATATCTGGAGAGGGGGGTACAAATGATGCATCTTTTGTTTTTTATAATTTCTTGCCTCCAGACACCTCTTTTCAAATGAAATACAAATCTGTTATAGTTGTTGTGGCCCAAAGCTCATAGGGATGTGAACCTGGTGGACTGCAGGCTGGAAATGTCCCCATCCTGCAGTCCAATATGAAGGATGTTTGTATAACCGTGGCTTAGTTACATCCAGGCTGACGTTTCCCTTTTCCTGCAATCCACCATCCGGGGTAAAGGGAGGTGAAGGATGTTTATATAAGCATTGCTTAAATACATCAATGCCACCACATGAAGGCCTCCCTCTCCAGCAACAAATTGGTTAATGAAGGCTAATCTAACTCAACCAGTCTGAAAAATTCTTGACAGAGTTGCAATAAAAGCATCAGACAGCAAAAATATACCATAAAATATTTCATTGTTTTGAAGGGGTTAACCAAACAACTAATGACACAAACAGTAACAATAATAGTAATAATAATAAAATTACTGATAATAAGTGAGCTAAACTTACTAGTGCATCTTCCTTACCAATAAGGAAGGAGGAAAATCACAAAATAATCTTCCTTCCTTTGCTATCAATAAGGAATGAGGAACGTAAGGAACGATTATACAGTATTTCTGCATAGGCCTAATGACATAAGCAATATTGTGGCATAGATAAGTTGCATCACACCATACAGGCCATACATCACCACACCACACTGCAATGCACCATACCACATCACAGACCAGCCACACAGTACCACACCACATCATACCATACCAGATACACCACCACACTACACTGCACCATATCACATTATACCACACACTACACTTCACCACATTACACCACAACTCACCACCTTCATTCCACACTATACCACACCCTATAACACCACACCACAGCCCCATCACACCACACTACCACCCCAATCAGTTATTTCTGTTAAACTTAGCCTGTGCTCCTTGTCGTTTATGGTCATTCCTGTGGATCATTTTGTTGCGATACTGGCGGCTCTGAGCGTGGCCGTGGTTTGTATCTTCCTTATCTGTGAAGGGAAAACGATCAGTATTAAGACTCTCAGGTTCAAAGGAAGAAAATACGGTACTTCATGTGGTGAAAAGATTTCTCCACTATCATTATCATCATCATAATTATAATTTTCATATAAGAGATGGGATGAGGCTGGACCCAGAAACAAGGAAAGAGAAAGTACAAAAGACATTCAACAACATCATCATCATCATTATCACTGTCATCATCATCATCATCATCATCATCATCAGCCTAATTCTAATTTCATACAAGAGATGGGGTGAGGCAGGACCCTGAAACAAAGACAGAAAAAGTACAAAAGGCCTTCAATATTATAATCATCATCATCATCATCACTGTCATCATCTTCACCATCAAAAAAAAATAAATAAAATCAGTCGAACCAGCAGAATAACACAATTTGGTGATACTAACAAAGCTCTCATAATCTGGATAATGTTGTTAGCAGTAAGAATACACTACAGTATAAAAACTATACAAATTGTTAGCAGTGAGAATAAACTATGAAATGACAATCCTGCACAATATTCAGGAGATCTGAATGTGGCTGTGACTGTCTTCCTTGTCAGCAATGGAAGGGAAATAATTAACAAGGAGAGCATGAAGGAAATGTCTGCAGAACTGGGCTTATGTACAGATTTTAAAGGATATGAAGACTGACAGTTAGTGTGATGATGTACACTGGTAAGCACAAGTGATTCTGATTAATTTGGATGGGAGGTGCTGTGGCTTCAGGATCAGGCAGACTCATTGGAACATGCACCCAGTGGACTGCAGGCTGAAGCTGCCCTTATCCAGCAGTCCCCCACCCTCCTTTTAGGGGATGTGAAGAGTGCTAAGGGACACTTGTTTTACTAAGCAGTGCCACATGAAGGCATTTCTCTATGGTATCTACTCTGGAAAACCTCTCACTCTTCTCACATACAGTACTTACATTTCCCACCCCTGTACCCCCTCTCCTCATCACCACCACCTCCGCCGCCACCCTCACTGTGCCGCCAACTCTTGCCGCTGTGTTTTGTGGAGCTGTGGGATATCCTGGGACGCCTGTCACCCATACCGTTGCTTAATTGTGAACCCTCGCCTCCCCTGCCTCCTTCACTGTGCCATCTTGGTCTGTATATACCATCAACAACATCATTAGTATTATCTAAATATACTGTAATATTACAATACTGTTATCACTTAAGATGACTCTACACTGTGTGACAAGCTAAAGGGTTCTTGCAATCCACAAAACAATTTACTATGCTAGGTGGTAACCATGTAACAAATGACACCTGGTGAGTTAGTGGGTTAAGATGCTCTGCACTGTGCATGAAAGGGTTTATATCTAAGGGATGGTCAGAGTCTGCTGCTCACATTATGCCACACAAGGATGAGAGAGGCCGGTCAGCCTTGCCTTAAATGACAGATTAGCCTTTGTCCCCAAGCTCGTGATGATGCAAAAATTGGTTACATGATCGATGAATGGACACAGACTGTTATCGAGAGCTATTATTAATGACACAAAGATTTTATTTTTATGCATCTTATTCTTATACATGAATATGGAAAAAGTTTGGTGGGCATAGTTGAGTGTGTGACATTATAAAGTGAAATGTGTATACAATATGTTACTGGACACCACACAAAAACATACACACTGCAACATGTGTGCATGACAACTACATTGTTTAATCTCATGTTGCGGCCCCATGCTCATGTGGATGTGACCCCAGTGGGCTGCAGGCTGAAGTTACCCTTTTCCTGCACAGTCCATCCTCCTCCTTGCAGTGGACAGCAAGCTGAGGGGTGTTTGCATAAATGAGCAGTTCCACCCTCCAGATATATCAGTGCCAGTATATGAAGACATCCTTTACCACCACCTTCATAACACCAACTAAATTTAAAATCCATAAAATAATAAATCACACTGCTTCATCATCATCATCATCCAACTCACCCTCTGTTCCTATAAGCCTCTCTGTCCATTCTCCTCTGTTCCGTTCTCTGTCTCACAACCTCGGGATTCTCACAGAACGGTCTCATTTCTGGTCTGGGCTGGTTTGGGGTCGGCACGGGGTCTGCCTGGGGTCCATTTTCCGAGGGCCCGGGGCCGGCATTTTGCTCTGGGGTTGACTGTTTGGGCTTGCTTGACTTTTTGGAGAAAATCCGTTGGACGCCTCGAGTACTGAATTTGTTCTTGGGTCTTACGCTGGGTTGCTGCCTGTCAAGTGTGGAAGGACTTGTTACTATTTACTACTACTTCTACTGCTTTTGCTACTACCACTACTACTACTACTACTACTGTTACTGTCACTACTACTACTACTACTGTTACTACTACTAAAACTACTGCACTACTACTACTACTACCGGTACTACTACTGAATTTGGTCACATGGTAACTTGGTGCCTGTGAAATGTGGGAGGTCTGGTTGCCACTACTACTACTACTACTACTATTACCACTACTACTACTACTACTGCTGCTGCTACTATTACTACTACTACTACCACTATTTGGACACATGGTAACTTGGCGACCGTGACTTGGTGGACTTGTTACTGGAGATCACCCTACAGTCAAACAGTAAAGTTAATGTGCCTCTCCTACTCAGTTTCAGGACTGGATCTGTACATGTCTGAATGATATGTAGTGGAATAATGTCTACCTCTCTACCTCTCACCAGACGCCTTAATCCCATAAGGGGTGGCCACAGACAAATTGCCTCCATGTCGCCCTGTCCCCTGCCACTTCAATGCCCTCCCCCCATCTTACACTTCTCCCTCATTCTCATTCATATATGGGTAATAATATAAACCTGCCAGACGCCCACATGATTACTCCTGCCAAGAAAAATTAAAACCAAGATAACATGACTGCAAAACCTCCATGAGTTTATGATCTAACTACCTTATTTTCAGTCCGACAGGTGGCATCCCATTTCAAGAGAGTACATGCTCATCATCACCAACCTTCTGCCACTAACTTAAGGGGTGGAAAGGACTGAGAAACAGTAACAGGAAAGCACAACACCTACAGAACTAGTAACAGCATTAAACAAAAGTACTTGCCTACGTGTCAAGTGGGGTTGGTGGAGGATTAGTGCCCCTCCCTGTAAAACAATTAACTCTAAGCCCTTGGCCACCCCATTTGGGATACATGGTGTCTGGCAATGAATGAATGAAACTTGCCTATTCTGAGGTTGAAGAGATGAAAATGCAGAAAAAAATTAATAATAATAATAATAATAATAATAATAATATTCTTAATAATAATTACGGACCTATTCTGAGGCCGAGAGGTAGTGGTAGTATCTTTATTCTCAGTTGCCTCTTGAGTCAGTGTGCTGCCTTCCTCCTCTGCATCAGATTTCTCGGATGAATCCTGACTGTTGCCGTACTGTATGGGAGCATTTAGTCTGCCAGCTCCGATGATTCCTGGACGTCTGTTTGAAATACAGTTCATAAGGTAAGCAGAACTGGCTTATGGTAATAATTATATGGTTAAGAAGCTCCAAAACTTATTACAACTGTCTGGTGACAAAAGGAATAAAACATCTGACAGTAGTGAAGAAGCTGATGAAGACATTCAGCACTACTGACTGCCAGGCTGCCATCCTGTTAGTATGCGTACCAGGGTTCAGGTGCTGGTGCAGGTGGTTGGTGCTACTTAACTCAGGTGTCCGTCCACCCTTTGTGGGCTGGTGAGTAATGAGAATCCTTGGGTAACACCTAGGGGAAGTAACTGTGGTAACCTGCAGGATGCAGTGGCCTTGTACTGTATTAAAGGATACAGGCTTGGACAGCGGATACTTGTGTAACGGACTGGAAAAAAGGGACTCTGAAACTCGTATAACGAAGTGCATAACTGACAGGAGAAACAGGGTTAAGTTAACTGACCCTGCTCGCATCACCGAATTTGGGTCTAAGTTGGCCATTCTCCTATCGCTGGTGTCCTGTACAGTGGATGCTTGTATAATGGCACCAGCCTCTACAAGCTCAAAGGCCTATGTTACAGAGATCAGCACCAGTAAGCACCTCATGGCATCCATCCCCACGTTTGCCTTTAATACAAGATAAATAAATGTGTCTGGGGAGAATAAAAAAAAAAAAAGTTTGTTCTCCTTTTAAGCATGTTATTTCTCCTCAGATGAATCTTGGTTGTTGTAATACCACTGGAAACCCTCCTGATGTGGATCTGGCTATGGATTCTGAAGACAGGCTGGACAGCATACAAAAACATCCATGAAGTACTGTAATGGAAAGTTGAACTCTGATTAAAGTTGTAAAGAAACAACAGAAAGGAAAAAAAGATACCATACTGTACAACATAATTTGTGTGGAAGTCTAAAGCTAAGAGAAGTACTGGAGGTAAGATACAGTTGTCATTGTTGCTGTTGTTGTGGCTTTACCCTGATCTGTCTGGCCAAGCAGATCCATCAACCACATGCAAGTAGCTGCCTTTCTGTGGCAGACATTTCAGATGCACCTGCTGCTAGAACTACAAGTACTGTGTGAAGGTACAAAGACAAGAGGGAAGATGAGGAAACCAATACTAAACTGAACTAAGAGTGAAAACTATACCCAGTTTACACTAACTTGGCCCATAATTTCGTCCTTTTGCAGCTTATTTCACATCCTTGTAATAGCACTTCTTCATGACTAGTACAGTATAACTATAGTCTGTGACGTGCTCAGCAGCCCTGTTGGGCCACCAAGCACTTGCCACCAAGAAACACACTAACAACAAACCTGACATGGACCTGCTGACATATCCAGCATGCCCATGCAAAATATTACCCCATTCCACAGCAGTATGACCTGCAAAAGGGTTCCCAGTGTCTGGTGAAAAATCAGGCACGAAAGTGAGCATGGCTTACATGCAATCATAATTTACACTGTCGGACAGTGTCTTTTGATGTATGGCACGTCAAAATCCAGGGGGGTCACATGTGGACAGACACACACGCAGAAACAACACTTATCTGCATCATATTATGGATTACAACTCGATAATCACAATGGGGAGAGGGCAATTTCAGTCCAGGTTGGCATAAAAAGGGTGGGAAACACATGCATTGTGACCCACTGCACTCCATTCAATGGACATTGTTCATTATAGCAGACAAAGTTCAGTGGCCTTCATAGTGTCTGTTAAATCCTACATCTGGTCTCTTGGTCATTAAAGTGAGAGTCTACTGTACTCATTTCATACTTTAACTTGCCTAAAACTTCCTTGTCTCCATCTTGAGTGCTGTGTTATAACAGTACATTAACACTAGAATATGATACCAGTCAGAAAGTAGTATGGAAAGGAAGAACAGTAGCACTGTCTTTTTCTATCACTTACCTACCTGAAATAAGCTGCAAAAGGACAAAAAATATGGGCCAAGGTAAGGTAAAAGAACTATAGATGAACTGCACCCAAAGAGAAATTGTCAAGCTACAAAGAGAATGGCTGAGAACTGAAGAATGTGGAGACTGAGAATAGAAGAATGTGGAGACTGACTGACCCACGTGAGAACCTGAACCTGGCTGACGAAACAACAGTATGGTTTGATCGATGGACGGAGGCATTTAGTCTCATGGCTCCTGTGACTCGTGGGCATCTGTTAGTGAGGAAAAATATCATCACTGTCACCACCATCATCATCATCATTATTATTACTCAGACCTTGCTTTTCCAATGAAAGGATGGGATGAGATACAGTCTACAAAAGCAAGACAAAAAACATAACAGCAGGATACTTCATCAACAGCGCACCCAGTAATATATACCAAGAAACTGAAGGGATTTGTGACATATATAGTACATCAAAATTAAACTTACACACACACAAAAACAAATAAATATATACAAATCCAGATCTGTCTTCCCACCAATACACATGGTGAGGGAGGGTCCACAGAGACAACTTAAAGTATGTGGAGGAATTTTTACAATCTATCTGTGTATTCCAATAAGTGAATATTGAAGCAGTATTTCCCTGAGTAAGTGTGGCACCTCTTACAACTCAGCACTGTGGATGGAAATGAGGGGGAGAAGAGAGAAGGGCAAAGGAAGAGAGGAGTGAAATGAAGAAGGATGAAGAGAGGATGTGGAAATGAATGAGGGGAGGAGAGAGATGAGAAGCGACAGAAGGGAAAGGGGCGAGAGGAGTGAAAGGAAGACTGATGTAAAGAGGAAGTGGAATGAAAGGAGAAGAAAGGGAGTAAGGAAGAAATGAGAGGAGAGGAAAGGGAGAAAGGAAGAAAAGAGGAGGGGAGAGGGAGTAAGGAGGGAAAGAGAGGAGAGGAGAAGGAATACGGAGGGCAAGAGAGGAGAAAATGGTGCTGGGAAGGAAAGAGAGGAGAGAAAATGAAATAAGGAAGGAAAGTGATGAAGAGTACCAGATCAAAAATGTTTCCCTTACTTCTTAACGTTGTCAGCATTAAATTCGTCAATATTGCCGGCTTCGTTATCATCGTACGTATCATCATATTCATCATCATACGTCCAAGGTCGGTAGTCTTCTTCTTCCTCATAGCGGAATTCATCTTCATAGATACTGGTGCCGCCACGCTCTTCATACTGACGTGCGATTGCTTTAAGCTGGAGGAGGAGGATTTGTGTGATATTTCTATACCTCTTTCTTTCTCTCTCTATTGCGCACACACACACACACACATGTAAGCATACTGTACGTGTATTCAGCATCTTTGATGCTCTCAGCTCTCCCTCCCCATTACAGAATCCAAAATGACTACTGTGCCTGAAGTACTGAAATAAAAGTGACCCACATATACAGCTGGTCCTCCACACTGAGAGGGGGTATGATGTAACTTGTCCCAGAATAATTAGCACCCTCCCAAAAATAGTCCAAGCAGTTGTATTTTGATGATGATTACATAAAATCCCTTTGCTGCGCCACCAAATCATTATACATTAGAATCAACTTCTTTACAATGTGTTTTGCAACTGAATAACACTGAGTTGTTATATAATCTTAAAACATACAGTATATTAGCCATTAGCCTACCAAAAACTTATCAATAACTGAAGTGGTGGTGGTGCTACTGGTAGAGTGGTCAGGTCAATGCATATATACTGTTGCCTACAAACTAAGGTCCAAGTCCATGAGGTGGCCAGTGTGCAAGTCAGTCTCCTGCCTTTGGATGGCCTGGACTAAGAGTAACCCAGCTTCAGGCCCTACACTTGGTGACAGGTGAAGTAGAGTTCGACAGTTTTTTATATGAATAAGAGCAGCTGGCAGTACACAGTAAAATATGCTGTTGGTTTACCTTCTCTATTGTTTCAGGGTCCTCTTCATACTGAACCACAGCATGTTTTTTCTTCCCTTTGTGTATCCTTGAGCGGTCAACCTGGGATTTGCTGAACACGTCAAATTCATCATTGTTGTAAACATTGGCTCGATCCAGCAACTGATGCTCAGACTTGTTTGGCACCTTTGCAAAAATACAGGAAATCATCATCATCATACTCATCATCTTAATCCTATTTCTATCTTCAAACATGGGGTATGTACGTCTTTATATATATCATCATCATCCAGACCTCCTTTCCCACCCTAGGGCAGGGTGAGGAGTAGCAATGTCTGGACAGCCCAAGTTTGACCAATCCAATGGGCCATGCTTCCATTCACTCATCATCCAAGCCCCTGGAATCCTGGCTCTTTCTGATACGTCAAAAACATTCACCACGTTCTGTAGCTTCACATTAACATATCCGATAGAGTCAATCTGAATGCTGTCACGTTAAAAAGGGGTGCCCAATCCCTGATCATGCGCTTCTCCTCACAATATTCATCCATGCAGCTAAATCTCTTGTCAGTTCCCTAGCCTCACAGACCTCCAAACCTTTTCTTCCTCACACACTCATCCACCATATCCCTCCACCTTCTCCTTGGCCTACCTCGCCTCCTCCCTCCTTCAAATTCACACACATATATACCCTGTTCACCACTCCAGTGTTATCCATTCTCTCCACATGACCATATCATCTCAGTACACCCTCTTTGATTCTGGTGTCCACCGACTTCCTCACTCCACATCGTTCATGAATCACATTGTTCTGTATCCTATCCACTCTCTGTACTCCACATACATTCCTCAGCAGTCTCATCTTTATCATTGTTTGTTCAAAAAGGAAAACAAAAAAATAAATTACCGGTATGCCATGTCCCCTTTTATCACTAAGGTCTAAGGCACTGCCATAGAAAAATATTCACCAAAAATAAAGTAATAGACATATAACTTCTTTTTTTGCATCATGAAAAACTGTGATAAATTGCCTTTTGAATGATATGTAGCTTATTGCTCTTTAGGCTGGTTATTGTGCAGTAATTTTAATATGATGCGTGGATGTGTCAAAGGAATCTCTGGGGTTGGACTGCACATGACGCACAGCAATACCATCAGAAACTCAAAGGGTTCATTTTAACCTGGTCATCTGCGGTTCGTGGTTGTGGTGGTGGTGGTGATGGTGATGCTGGCTGTGGCGGGGTGGTAGAGGTGGTGCTCGGGTCAATGGTGGCTGAACGGTCAAGGGTGGCCAAGGACGGGGGGAGGTTGTTCTCCAGTAAGGCATTGATGACCTCTTCTGTTGAGTAGCTGTAGTATCTGGGAAGTAATAATAATAATAATAATAATAACAACTTTTATAATAGTAATAATAATAACAATGATAATAGTACTAGTGATAAGAACAATAATTGCAATGCAATGTTAATTCACTCTTGCTCTAGTAATAACAGTAATTTTTCCCCCTCTGCCTCTAACAATTTTAACAATTCTCTCTTGTTCTCTGTACCGTTACTACAGTAAAACCTCTTATATACAGCTCTCTAACACCCAGAATCCTCTAACAACTGGATTTTTTCAAGAGGTCTATTGTTAGTACTTGGATGGGTGACCGCCTGGGAACACCAGATGCTGTTGGCATCCCTACGTGTCAAGTGGGGTTGGTGGAGGATTAGTGCCCCTCCCTGTAAAACAATTAACTCTAAGCCCTTGGCCACCCCGTCTGGGATACATGGCGTCTGGCAATGAAAGAATGAATGAACTATTGTATACTAAAAAAAAAAACAGTCAAAGCAATGTAAACACAACTAAAATAATAATCACAAATTCAAATTTGGCGCGTGCATATGTGTGCCGTCAGTCGGTACCCACCAAGGGTCCTGGCTGTTTCGGCCGTAATTCACTTTAGGCCACAACCTAACCTAACTCAACTTCAGCAATGTCATCTTGATGATGTTTGGTTATGTAAGCTGTTTAGGCCATCTTCCAGTTTGGAGGTCTGATGAAGTTAGGATAGGGTAAGTTAGATTAGGTTAGGTTAGATTGGATTAGTTAAGGTTAGGGTCAGATTACATTATGTTAGGTTCGGCTGAGTTGGTTTAGTTAATTTCCCAAGTAAGTGTGAATGGTTTTACTATAGACACTGCCTGAAGTAACTATCATGGTCTGGTTAGGTTTTGTTTTGTTATGTTTGGTTAGGATGTGTTATGTAATGCTATGTTAGGTTGCGTTAGTTAGGTTCATAAGACAGTGTGAATGGTCTTACTGTAAACACTGCTTAATGAAGTGATTGCCAAGATCAGGTAACAAATCCTGAACACTGGACACCATTGAGGTCAACTCCACGTCATCAGGAACAAGGCCGTACCCATTCATACCACTCTCGTCAGTCTTGTTTGGCACCTGAAAGTAAATACATAGGGTATATATGTATACTGGATCTCCTCTATTTAACACACTAATTCAAACACTACCCTATGCGCTAGATACAATTCTGTACTAAACTGAGGAATTGCATTTTAGGTACTTTGGTTTGTATTTTATGCACTTTTGTTGCTAAACTGCATAACGGATAATGTCAGACAATGGAAGTGGCTCCTCTAACAAAGGTTATCAAAACAGGCAGACTGAGGTTTGGCCATGTGGGGAGGATGAAGGATGACAACTGAGTGTGGAAAGTGAGAAGTGTGAATGTCCAGGGTAGGGTTGTGAGAGGAAGACTGAAAAAGTTGTGCGATGAGGTCATACAGTGTGACCTCAGGGAAAAAGGACTAAACAGGGAAGCTGCCAGAGATCAAGCAGCATGAAGAGCTGCCATTAGGTGACCAAGGCTGACACGTGCAAGCATGTTGGAACCCCTACGAAACTGTGTAACAAAATGAATGAAATGAAAGATGTTACTATACACATATTGAAATCTACCAGAATTTAATCATGTTTTACTCGCTAAACTGGGCAGTGATAATGGAGAGGTTTGTGAGCTGAACTGATTGCTTACTAAACCAGAGTGTAATATCATGTAGGACTTATGGGATATGATTAGGTTAAGGTTTCTCTCTCTCTTTCTCTCACACACAAAAGTACCTCTGAGGCATTGCTGGTTGATGAAGACTGTAGTTTATGGTCAGTTAGGTCAGCTGTCACCCCACCATCATTCAGCGCCGTCGTTACCACATCCGTTACAAAGTTCAGCATTGTTGTGTCACCTCCATGTTTCTGCAATGAAAGTGGTAGTAACAGTAGTAATAGTATAAGTTTTAGTATTAGTACTGGTATTGGCTGCAACCCCAGGCTTATCTGGCTGTGAACCCACTGGACTGGAGGCTGATGCTCCCTTATCCTGCAGTCTACCACATTCATTTCAGGGGATAAAGAGATATTCAGAGCATACAGACAGGCAGATAGTCCTACACCCACCTCAAACAGCTCCAGGTCGGGCCTGAGTGGGTAAATGGAGCAGTAGTCAGCAATGAAGGTCTTCTCACCAGCACAACTGGACATGGCATTCATGAAATTCTCCACACACTCACCCACAATTGTTGCTGATGGCCTAAGGGATAAAACAACACACATATTTATACTCTCGGTTGCTGGAGGAAGATAGAAAGAGATCTGGGACGAAGTAAGAGTGTGACATTAAGGATAAAAGACTGAACAGGGAGGCTACTAGACACTGAGATGCGTCAAATATTGCCATTATGCAACAAAAGGCAACACATGTAATTCTGGCGAAGTCATTGAAACTAAAAGGAGAGGGGAAGGGGGGAGGCTATGGGTTGTCACTCAGTGCAGAGCCACCTGATGGTAGCACTATATATATCAATTATGTGTGTGTGGATGCCTCAACCTACAATACATCAGTGGCACCTGATTCTTCTATACAAGTATTTGGCTCTCATTATTTTTTTTTTTCCCTTATTTGAGGAAACAATCTTGCAAGCTTCCATCATCTGGTTCCTTCCATCTTGAAAAAAAAGAAAAAAGTATAGCTCTTCTAAGCTTAATAAAATAATCCAGCTGTAGTGAGAAAAATTAGATATCATATTAAAATCTATCTCTATCTATTGCCAGACGCCTCAATCCCATTTGGGGTGGCCACAAACAAATCGCCTTCACGTCGACCTGTCCCCCGCCATTTCACTGCCCTGCTCCCAACTCACACCCCCCTCTCTCATATACCTCTCCACCCCATATTAAAATACTAAATGAATAAAGCCTTGCTATAATGAACTTCTCTCTACCAACTTTCAGCTTTAACAAACTCTCTCAGTCTACAAAATTCTCTCATATAAAATACTCAGTTCTTTATACGCTAAATTTACCAACTTTCAGCTTTAACAAACTCTCTCAGTCTACAAAATTCTCTCATATAAAATACTCAGTTCTTTATAAGCTAAATTTAGCAAGACTGATATACATGTGTATTAGCTGTGGAAAAATGTCAAACAGGATGACCCCAATAAATGGTTCTCCCCTAGGAATTCACATGGCAGTATCTATGTGTTGAGGAAATGGTTCAGTCTACTATGCTCTTTATTCTATCTATCGATTGCCAGACGCCATAATCCTGTATGGGGTGGCCATTTGTCTTTGAGTTAGTTGTGTTATGGGGAGGGGAATAAACCTTCTGCCAACCCACTTGTTGACAAGTAGGGAACACATGTGGGCTGGTTATATGGGTAACATCCAGCCTTATAAATGGTTTCCTGGCTTACAGGAAACCATTAGGCTTGTCATTCAGTGTAAAGCCATCTGAAAAGGAAAGAAGGGTAATAAAAAATGATCGGAAAGATGGGAGGAACAAGAAGAGAGGAGGACAGGCAAAAAAGAATGATAAAGGTGAAGGAAGAAGTAGGCAGCACTCTAACTTGGACTAAAATTGTCATCTCTCCCTCTTCACTGCTGAGTTGCACAAGAGATTAACTGCAATATGATGCTAGTCATGAAAAAGTGCTTGGGAAAGGACATACAGCCACAGATAGCATTGTCTTTTCCTGCTGCTGAATGAAAATCTTGGCCATGGTAAGGTTACAGAACTCCAGAGTGAGTGTGGCTGTGGAGCAGAATATGAATACATGATACAGGGTAGGTACTGATAATAGTCTGAGCTGCCCCACACCACACAAAATATCACCTGGTGGAAGGGAAGTGGAGTGTTATATATGGGCCACCCTGTATATACACACACACACACGCACACACACACACACACATTTTCTAGTGGAGAGAGGCACTTGTGGTAAAGGAGTGAGTTAAAGACCATGAGCATTAATGATTCTCTCTCTCTTTCTCTCTCTGTCACACACACACACTTTATCTGAGCCAGGGTAAAGTGAACAAACTATGGGAAAAGAGATATAAACACATACTCATCTTCCAGTGGAGAGAGGCACTTGTGGTGGTGGAGAGAGCGAAAGACCTTCAGCACCTCAATTCTGGTTATATTCACCTTGTCCATCAGTCTCGTGTCACCACCACCACCACCACCACCACCACTGTCACTCACTCGATGAATCAGCGCCGGGAATATTCTGTCATAGAACTGGCATAACCTGAAACAGAACACACACAATCTGGATATTAACAGACATACAATGGTAGTCATCATCATCATCTTCACTCACTTCACGTATCAGTGTCTGCAATACTCTGCTGGAGCACTGACATAACCTGAAATATTTCAATAAATCATCCTTACAGCCTTGCTATGGTAGTCATCATCATCATCATCACTCACTTCACCATGGCTAAATGAATCTCTACGTTTACTTGACGTTGTGCCAAATACTTGATGAACACTGTTATGCTTCCACTGCAAGTGGTCAATTCAATTCAGCTGAGTCAAACACCTAACTGCCAAAGGGTTGTAATTACTGTGGATCAGGTCATGTTTCATATGGAAATGTATCTATCTTTCTACTACCAGATGCCTTAATCCCATACGGGGCAGCCACAAAGAAATCATCTCCACATCACCTTAATCAAATAAAATATTAAAAAAACATGCTACATAACTACCTATCTACTGTATTTACAGCCAGACACCATAATCTTGTATGAAGTTGCCGTTTTTCTTTGAGTTAGTTGTTTTACCAGGAGGGGCACTAACCCTCTGCCAACCCACTTGTTGACATGAAGGGAACATGTAATGGGTTGGTTATATGGTTACCACCCAGCACTGTAAATGGTCTCCTGTTTTACAGAGAACCATCAGGCTTGTCACTCAGTGTAAAGCCACTTGAAAAGGAAAGAAGAGTGTTAAAAAGTGACAGAAAAAATGGGAGAAATAGGAAAAGAGGGGAGCACACACGGAAAAAGAGTGATAAAGATCAAGGAAGAAATGGGCAGCATTATATCAAGTGAGTGGATGATGATTAAAACTAGGAAGAGAGGAGGGCTGACACAGAAAAAGAATGATAAAGGTGAAAGATGAAGTGAGCAGCATAACATGGATTGGATGCCGGTCATCACCACCAGTACATCACCTACAACAAAATTAAAAAAAAAAACAATGCTGCACACTTACTTGACTTCAAAACTTTCGTGGCAGAAGTACTTGGCTCCCGGCGGATGCAATGACAGGAACACTTGTAGTGATGAGAAAGTGTCCAAGAGGAAGTGAACAATGTCTTCCAGCTCTGATGGTGATATTCGGTCGCTGGAGTTGTTCAGGGCAACGGGAAACGTGTATTCCGACACTCCAAGTTTGTCCTCAAATTTCTCCATGACCTGTGGGGGAAGAAGAGGAAAACTGTCATCATTATTATCATCATCATCATTATCTTCTGTCAATGGAATTACTTAGGGCAAAGGAAACATATATTCCAACACTCCAAGACTGTCTTCATTTCTCTCCATAGTGTGCTAAGGAAGAAAAAAAAATCATCATCCACATTTCATTTCCTACCCGAAGCTACGGGGAGGCAGGTTCATCATCATCATCATCATCATCATCACCCAGATTGCCTTTCCCACCCCAAGGTAGGGTGAGGTAGGTTCCGGAGAGCTTGAAAAAACTGAATGAATGAAATGCTAATCAAAGTCTGCCCAACTGAATGAGCCACACTCCTATTCACTCCCCATGCAAGCCCTTGGAATCATCAGTTGTCATTATTATCACTGTCATCATCAACTAAACTCACTACACTGACTAAGTGGATGGTATATTCACACTGTGTGGAGCTGGGATGACCTCAACCACACCACTGTAGTAACTGGGTTAATGCTTGGAGATGTGTGACAAGTTCAGTTACATAAAGGGCAGAGAATAGTGTGTTACATTGAGAGAGTGGATGGCACATACATACTCACCAAATCACTGTAGTACTTGGGCTGATGTGTAAAGATAATTGACAACATGAGTAGGTATTATAAACGAAAGACAAAAAAGGTGCCACATGCAGTGAGTGGACGGCCTACTCACATTGCGTATGGAGCCGACGGCCTCAGTCAAATCATTGTAGTAGTTGGGCTGGTGTTTGAAGATGTTTGACAGCATAAGGGTGACAAGCTTGCGTTTGCTTCGTCCATACAACATACACAGGTCAAACAACTTGCAGATATCGAACAGGTAATTCTCGTAGATTATGTCACCAAACACCGACGGAGTTATGTGGCACCACTGGCAAAAATACAAATAAATAATGGTAAGAAGTATACAGTATCATCATCATCATCATCCTGATCCCTTTCTCCGTCCTCATCACCACACACATCAAACAACTTACTCATCCTTACCTCATAAATAAGACGCATTGAATTTCATTAAGCACGGCTTAGTATTCTAATTGCGGGAATGGCCCAGTCCTATCAGGTGAAAAATATAACATACTTGGTGGGAATAATAACTGTTGCTACTCCCGCTATTAACAAGCAGTGTCATCCTCAGTTAAATAGGTTCATTCATTCATTCATTGCCAGACGCCATGTATCCCAAACGGGGTGGCCAAGGGCTTAGAGTTAATTGTTTTACAGGGAGGGGCACTAATCCTCCACCAACCCCACTTGACACATAGGGAGAACATTATGCCAACAGCATCTGGTGTTCCCAGGCGGTCACCCATCCAAGTACTAACCAGACCCAACGTTGCTTACTGGTGGTAATAATGGGCAAATCATTAATTTACCTGTTGGTAATATATTGGGTCAGAATAATAAAATGCAGTAGACTCTTGATTTAACGTACCTCGATAGACCGGATATCAGATTTAATGGACATTATGAAGCCACCTGACTTCCATCGGCTATGATGAACAATGCCTGTTATGTGGGGCACTATACATGTGTTTCATGGAACAATGCAATGAAATGGATGTGCAATAAACTGGACAGGGGTAGAATTATGGGTCAAGTTTGTGTAGAGTAGGTATAGTTTTCAATAACACTAGAACTGCTACTGAACTCATTTACTTTCAAACATGTGCTTGAAACTCCACCTCAGGGGCACCATCAGACATAGCAGTGTTAGGGAGCTTCCTCAACTGACAAGAAGCCCCATGACTCACCCCTCTACTGATTTATTATCCACTTGAGGCAGTATTAAAGTTACCATAATGGTTTCTATGTACCTGGTGAGATTTATTTATTTTTTTTCTGCAAAAGAAGAAACCAAAGGCCAAAGGCTCTCAAAATTGTTCCCTCCAAGAAAAAACATAAACAAGATAGCAAAGAGCCAAATGCAAGATCCAGTCATTTTGAGATGCCTGGACACAAGGCATTTAAAAGACTGGAGGTCATAGGTAGTGGGAAATACAGACAGAGGAAGGCAGTTCCAAATTACCCATATCCTGTCCAATCACAAGTAAATTCAGTGACACAGCTCCTCTGGCTGACGTGACATATTTCCTAATGGCTATACAGAGCATTCCTTTAAGTACATTAGACAACTAGCTATACAGTAAGGCATATACAGTACTACCAATAATAATAATCATTGATAAAAACAATAATCATGATAGAAATTGTCCACATCATCATAACATCACAGTTCAAACATTTGCACGTACCAATCCGACACTCCGAAAGTTGTTTCTCAATGACTACCGCACAACTTACCACAATACGGTGCACTGATCTTTAAGTCTGTACCTGTACACATGAACGCACAACCAACAGAATTTTGCTTCAAGTTTCTGTGCATGATATAAGTCTGTGATCTGGTAAAGAGTTCAGAGGTGTGCTTTTAAAAATCATGTATCCTTCCTAGCTACTGACTGGCTTAGAATATTTTACCTTGCATGTGAAGGACCAGCTCATAATCACACATGAAAACCTGAAGCCACTGATATTCTCACCTTACTTTCCTTATGTGTGGCCATCCTGATGTACACCAGTAGCACCATCTTGTGTATGCTTTCCACCACTGGCCTGATACATTCATCCAGGTCATCGGTTTCATACCAGCGATGGGCATTGCTTAAATATGACTCTAGGCTGTCGTGTAACCCAACATCATATACTACTTGTGACCAGAACCTTGAGAGGGGAAAGAGAAAATAAAATACATGATTAGATTAGAGTACAGACAGGTTCCGTTACACAAGCATCCGTTACATAAGAAACCAATGACAAGACAATGAGCAATTTAGACCCAAATCTGGTGATGTCGGCTGGGTCAGTTAACCTAACCCATACCACTTGTGACCACAACCTCGCATGAGGAAAGAGAAAATATGATACATGATTATAACTCTCATCTTAAATGTCACGACCAACTTGCCTAGCCCAAGGCTCCTCATGGGGCAATGTAGGATTGGATGATGGATGGATTATATTAGGGTACAGGCAGGTCCTGTTATACATGCATCCACTATATGAAAAACTGATGAAGTGAGAATGGACAATTAGACCCAAATTTGGTGATGCCAGCAGGATCAGTTGACCTAACCCCATTTTTCCCATAAATCATGTACTCTGCTATGGTAGTTTCACAATCCTTTTTTTTTAAATCTGATATACGAGTTTCTGCCATCAGTCCTCCGTTAATATATCCCACTCGTATGACAGGACCGGCCTGTATGGTGGGTGGGAAGAAATTATCACAATTTTCTTTACACTTTCAGTTGGCTGACAAATATCATCTCGCCATCATGAATGCTGAGTTGTAAAAATAATTAAGATTTCTGAGTGCGACATAGAGAGGCAGAAGAGGTAGTGAGGCTGGAGAACTGACAAGTAATCTGGATGATGAAAGAGTATAATGCTGGTCACAAAGAAGTGCTATGGAAAGGCTTTGGAGCTGTAGAACTGCTTTATTATGCCATCAAGCTGCATGAAATAAGCTGCTAAAGGACAGAAATCTTGGCTAAGCTGAGGTGAGCGAATTACAGTATAGTACATACTCCCACATGCGAACATTCAGATTCCAAAAAACTCTTCACTTTCCAAGATACTTCATTACATTAATTGTTCATGGTACTGTAGGCTGTTTTTCTTAACCTTATTTTCTCAGTTACCATTATAACTCTTATCTATCTATCTACCTATAGCCAGTCACCTTAGGCCTAATCCCGTAAGGGGTGGCCACAAACAAACAGCCTCCATGTTCCCCTGTCCCCCGCCATTTTGCTGCCCTCCCTGCAACTACTGCCAATTAAAACTATCCACGTCAATGTTTTCACCTTGCTTGTAGGCCAAAACTCAGTAGTGTTGATGGGATACCTGTGATGAGGCAGTGTGAGGAGGTGGCGTAAATCTTCTGTCAGAAACTCCATCACCTCCAACCACGAATCCAAAGCACCCACTATCAATGCACCACCACCCACTGGAGGTCGTGTGTACCGGATGTGTGTACTGCGTGTTGCCCATCCCTTGTGCTGAAAACATACATGAACAGATTAACCCCCTGTACACATACACACACACACACACACACACACACACACACACACACACACACACACACACACACAGATCCTCTGGTGGTCAGTCCAAACAGCTCACAGCCAACAGGTCCCAGGTTCAGATCCCAGGCAGGAGGAGACAGCTGGGCAGTCTCCAAACACCCAACTCCCCTGTTAATCCCCTGAAACTCGGCAACACCATTAATACCTTACTCCTGTTGCTCCCAAACAACTTTATCCAACCTATCAAAGGTTTTTCCTACTGAAGAGGTGTGTGAAGGCTGTGTCTAACCCTTCCAGTTTAAAATGTCTATTCTAGGCTATGTAAAATTCCCAGGAGATGGCACAGAAAAAAATAAATAAATAAACTCATTCAAATACTGATCTAGCAGTGAACATGAACCTGGTGTATAAAGGTTGCTGTGAGGCTGCTTCCAGGGGTGCTGAGATGAACTGCCTAGTTAGGGTGACACAGACCCATATAACAGGTACAGATTTGTGGGAAGGTGGGGAGGGGAAGAATACACCCCCCCTCCCCCCATTTTGGGCAGACCAGTAATTACTTTTTAAAAAGTGTTATTTACCAAAATATATGTAATAACTATATAACTATCTCACATGTCTGTTATCATCAAATTATTTCAATGAAAAGAGGAGTTTGGTGATAAATTTGAGAGAAATTGGTAGCTACCAACAAATTGGACACAGTATAACGTCAGCCTCTTCGCCCAACTGGTTCTGTACGGCACAGGTGCGCTGTACATTGCCAAGGAAGAGTTGCAAGCATGTTGGAGCCTTTACAAACAACACAATTATAACGATGAGATGCGTTTGGGAAAACCAATCGTTGAGCCGGAGTATCGTTAAACGGGGACGTTATAGCACAGAAAGTACTGTATAGGGATGTGTTTGGGAGTCTTGGGATTCCCCTTCCCCAACCAAGTCCAAAACGCACCCAAATGAACCCCAGAACAAGTTTCTAGCTCATCTAAACCCCCCGAGAGCTAAAACACACGTCTAAAAGCAGTTTACAACTCACACAAACCCAAAAATAAAATCTGAAAATCATCAAAAATGTCTGGAGAAAAATGAAACTTCTAAACTGCACCCAAAAATGACAGTGTTCACCCCACCTATCAGTCAGGCACATTCATCTGAGTCTAAAACAGTTTATAAATCAACCAAAACACAAAATTTAAATATATCATCAGAATAGGTTGAAAGAAAACAAAACCCCATTGGATAACTGGGGATTTGCCATCAGTGGGCGGGGAAGGGTGTTAATTTTTTCACATCACTAAGCCAGGGTATTATTTAGTGTAGGGGGGAATACCTGTACAAACAAATTGATACTCACTAATGCTGGAACTCTCTTCTCAACACCTTTTTTGTCCATAGAGATAAACTTCTGGTCCAATGGGTCATCAAGGAACTCAGTTTCACTCTGAAAATATGTATTAACAAGAATATTAATACATAAACTAATATACACTGCTATTTCCTGATTATTTTAGCTTAGGCGAGTGTCAGAGCTGAAGGGGTTAGGTACTGTCTTCCTTTACCCCTCATATGTTGAGCAAAAGCTGTCAAGATGTAGCAAGAATAAGATGGAAAATTATAAATGCAGTATTTTTCTCTGTAAAGATCGTATTTAGGGGCACCACCAGATAAAGCTTACCAACCACTCCTTATTCTTTACAGATTTCTGGTAGGCTGGGACTGGAGTGTATTGGTGTTGTGATGGGGAGAGGTAGATTGAGATGGTTTGGGCATGTGGAGCAGATGGGGGATGATAACTGAGTGCAGAAAGCGAGAAGTGTTAATGTTGGGGGTAGGGTGGTGGGAGGTAGACCAAAAAAAGCCTGGGATGAGGTCACTGAGCATGACCTCAGGGTTAAGGGACTAAATAGGGAAGCTGTCAGAGATCGAGCAGCATGGAAAGCCACCATTAGATGACCAAGACTAATGCATGGAAGCAGGTTGAAAACAAAAATGAGGCACAAACACCTAACTGATTCACTTCACCTATTCCCTGGTTGCTTTTATTTTTTTTCTTTATCTTTTCCATCTATCTATCTATCTATTGCCAGACGCCTCAATCCCGTTTGGGGTGGCCACAAACAAATCGCCTCCAAGTCGCCCTGTCCCCCGCCATTTCACTCCCCAGCTCCCAACTCACCCCCCCCCTCTCTCATATACCTCTCCACCCCATCTCTCCACCTCATCCTCGGCCTCCCCCTCCCTCTTTCCCCCTCCACCTCACTCACATACACTCTCTTCGTCAGTCTTTCACCCTCCATCCTCTCCACATGGCCAAACCACCTCAGTGTGTTCCTCATAACGCTTCCTATCACATCCACATCCACACCACAACGCTCCTTTATATCCTCATTCGTCAGCCTGTCTCTCCATGTGACTCCACAGGCTCCTCTTAAATGTGCATAATTAAGTTTCATGTGAATTTTGTTTTCCTGCTGTTTTCCATGTTCATCTGATTTATTCATGTGTGTATGTTAATCCAATTTCTTCATGTGTGTTTGTTTCTTGAGCATAATGGCAGATGTATTACAACCACTACCGGTACCAGAATTTATTGTTACTGGCCAAACCTTACGCATTCAAAATCAAACCTTACGTAACCTAACTAATCTAACCAACTGTAACCGAAAGTAACCTAACCTAAGCTATATTTTAACCTGCACAGTTTAACCTTACTTAACCAAACTCAAATTGGAAAAGCACATAAATTTTGGTAGACTGACGAAGAGAGTGTATGTGAGTGAGGTGGAGGGGGGAAGAGGGAGGGGGAGGCCGAGGATGAGATGGAGGGATGGGGTGGAGAGGTATATGAGAGAGGGGGGTGTGAGTTGGGAGCAGGGCAGTGAAATGGCTGGGGACAGGGCGACTTGGAGGTGATTTGTTTGTGGCCACCCCAAATGGGATTGAGGCGTCTGGCAATAGATAGATAGATAGATAGAGTACCTTTCAACAAATGTCCACCAATATGCACATGAAACAACATCTTCCTATCTATCAATCTACTGCCAGAAGCCTTAATCTCGTAAGGGGTGGCCACAAACAAATTGCCTCCATGTCACCCTGTCCCCTGCCATTTCACTGCCCTGCTTCCAGCTCATGCCCTCCCAACCTCTCTCATATACCTCTCCACTCCAACCCCCCATCTCATCCTCGGCCTCCCCCTCCCTCTTTCCCCACTCCACCTCACTCACATACACTCTCCTCATCAGTCTCTCACTCTCCATCCTCTCCACATGGCCAAACAACAAGCTTCAGAAAAATAAAACAAGAATTAAAACAACAGGAAAACAGAATCACCACCAAGCAGCTGTTTACCACCATAATCATAAAGAAATATGGAAAACGATCTCAGCGAATAAGCGAACTGATAGTCTTTCTCCTGCTTAAATGAACTGTGGATTACCAATTTCTGATGGTATATCTCTAAGTATTTTGTAGTTTCAACAGTGCTCTTCATCTATCTATCTATCTATTGCCAGACGCCTCAATCCTGTTTGGGGTGGCCACAAACAAATCGCCTCCAAGTCGCCCTGTCCCCTGCCATTTCACTCCCCTGCTCCAAACTCACACCCCCCTCTCTCATATACCTCTCCACCCCATCCCTCCATCTCATCCTCGGCCTCCCCCTCCCTCTTTCCCCCTCCACCTCACTCACATACACTCTCTTCATATTTATTTTAAAAACTGTACGTAACTATCTTTACATCTCTCTTCAGACATTATTTTTACCACAATAAATTACAATTCTACAGCTTAACTAAAAGTACTATAACAATCTATAATAAACACTTCTTTTTTATATTTAAATACAAGTTCTCTTGCCCTAGAAACCTCAACCCATTCCACTCGCCTGCAGCTATTTATTATCTTTTACACTATATACTCTCTAACTAACCATCATTCTTACAGCCTTAGAAATAGAATATAACAATCTACAATGGCCAATTTTTGTCTGAATTAATATACAGTTGTCCAATATACTATGCACCCATCCCCTGCGAACCCCAACCATATTTCACTCACCTGCCGCTTCTCATTTCTCAAGTTCTCCTTCTTCACGTCCACGTTTGGCCTCACAGCTCCTTTGGGAATGGCGCCAGTGTCACTCATGCTTAGAAACGGAGGATAAAATATATTGAAAAGGGAGGCGACTAACCCTTGTGCAATACTTGTGTTGTTGTGCCCTTTGCTGGATCCGTTCAAACTGTTCGTTACTTGGAGTCGACTTTGATATATTTATTTCTCCGTCTGCCTTAATACAGCCACAAATAGGAATTATTAACGTATAGTGAGAACTGGATTGTTAGTAATGGTATAATTGAGTGCGAGAAAATAAATATGGGACAAAGAAAAGAAATTCAGTCAAGTAAGCAATCTGTGTACAATCCCGTATCTTAAGCCTCCTTCACGGACGTCCTCTACTTATAATTTTCCTTCCATCCTTCCGTCTTGCCTTCCTTCTCTTTGTGCTTTTATCCTTCTTTCTTTTCCTCCTGACTACCATCCTTCCCTTTGCATTCCGTCTTTCCTTTCCTCCTTCTCACTTTCTTTCCCTTTTGTCTTCCTTCTTGCTTTCTTTCCGTTCCTTTTGCCTTTCTTCTTTCCCTCCTTCCTGTCTTTCTTCATTTCTTCCCTGCAGCCTTTCCCCTCTTCCTCCTGTCTTTTTTCTTTCTTCTTTGCTTCCTTCCTGCCTCCATTTTTCCTTCTCTCATGCCATCCTTCTTCCTTCTTTCTTCCTCTTCTTCTTTCCTTCCCTCCTGCCTTCCTTCTTTCCTCCCCTCCTGCCTTCCTTCTTTCTTTACTCCTGTCTTCCCTCTTTCCCTCCATCTTGCACTCCTCCCGTCTTTGCCTCCTTCCTTCCTTTCTTCATCCCACCTGCTTTCCTTCTCTTTCTCTTGTCTTTATTTCTTTATTCTTCCCTCTTTCCTGCCTGCCTTCCTTCCTTCCCTAAGACCATTCCTGAATTATGCCTGGCCACACCTGACATATACGTGGCCACACCTGAAATACACTTGGCATCTTCCTCTTTGTACTGTTTTAACTTCATGAATAAGTCTTAGGAAGGGAAGGGAAGGGAAGGGAAAGGAAAGGAAGGGAAGGGAAGGGAAGGGAAGGGAAAGGAAGGGAAGGGAAGGGAAAGGAAAGGAAGGGAAGGGAAAGGAAAGGAAGGGAAGGGAAGGGAAAGGAAGATCAAGGAAAGCAGTGCAAAATTTTCCCCTGTCTAGTCTTTCTCGTAACAACATATTTAAATTACGGCGGGAAACGATAGTAAATATGTTTAAGAATATGGCCCCTGGTATGTCGACGGGGTAGTCAGGACAAGATGAAAGGGAGAGGACTATCCATCTATCTATCTGTCTATCTATCTATCTACCTCCCTCAAATGTCTCCACACTCTCCCTCCATCTCATCCTCTCTCTCTTCCTTTCCACCTCACTCCAGTACACTCTTCCAGTCAGCCTGTCATTCTTCATCCTCTCCACATGACTATAACCTGAGAGGAGTTGAGGGAAAATAACCAAGGAAATATCAAGAAGAGAGGTGGGACAGAACGCAGTAAGGAGAAAATGGAGTTCCCCCGAGCTAAGCCCTGTATTGGACTATATAGCCCCGCTAGGGTTACAGGAGCGAGCTACCACTCCCGGCACGGCAGCCCGGGCGAGGCTCGAACTCGCAATCCCCCGATTACGAGTCCGGCGCGCTACCACTGTGCTACCGTGCCCCCCAACGCAGTAAGGAGAGAAAATTAGGAGATAAAGAGGGCCCTTTTAGTCTCTTACCACAACAGGGATACTGGGGAAGTATTCTTTCACCCCAGAGAGAGAGAGAGAGAGAGAGAGAGAGAGAGAGAGAAGCAGGAAGATGACCAGACGAGTCAGAAATGGTAATAAGCAACTTGTCACACGGATACTGAGAAAAAGGCGCTTTGAAGGCTGGAGTAGAGAACACTTAGAAAACAGTGGTTCATCGTGACACACACACACACACACACACATGCACACTTGCTCAGCGCACTTCTCTGCGACATCGCGCCCCCTTATGCCCCTCTGCCTTTTGCCTCACATATTTGGCGCTCAGGCTTTTCTTTAATTAGGGAACCCCCACAAGATGCTGGGCTCCAACAACTCTTAATCCGGTTAATATCTGTAACTCCCTTCAGCTCTGTTGTGCGTTGTCACATTGGAGAGTTGACAGTAGCCAAAGAGACGGTCCTAACTCAGCTCGACTTTCAGGAAACTAATATCCACGTTACAGCGACTATATTAATGATTTTAACCCCATCTATAAAACCACCAATAGAGGAAAAAATAGGTTTTAATATGAATTTTACTCGTTATGGAGAAAATATACTGCAGGAAGGTGACCATAGAAGGAAACAAAATATTAATTCGTTCAAATTCGAACCAGACTGAATAACATACAGAATGCAGAAAAGCTTTTAATATAATTTGAAAGCAAAGTATTATAGAGGAAAATGCAATTGATAGGGATATAAAGATGTAGATAATATTAACATTTTCAAATTCGAACCAACTGGCCACCGTCCCAGACAGCGTGGAGCCTCTCACATGTTGCTGCGCAGTGTGTTGTTATTTTTTTCTATAATTTCCTTCCCAGGACGCCTATTGAAGGACACCGTACTGAAACCTCATTTCTGTATATACAGGTATTGTACTGGAGTGTAACCTGGTTATTGTGGTATTAATAACTTAGTTAAAACATGCGATTTTTCGATGGTTTTTGAGGGGGTAAGTAATGGCGAGTCCCGAGATTAGGATTATTTTTTGAGTTTCGGTGCTATAGAGGGATCCCTTCAGATTGTGTAGCAGGTAAAATCTAGTGGTGTCACTGCCTGATTTGCAAACGTGCCCCATCTCCCTTCCTGTCCACGGAAAGGAGGATGATAGCCTTCAGAAAGACAAGTCCAGCAACACCATATTGCATCATATCCAGTGTAGGAAGCATGCTGGAGCCTGCGTTTATTTCTGACCTACTTGCCTTACCACATCACCTATTGGAAGACGACGATGAAGTCTCTCCGTCTACAGGTACAGTCGTGGAGTATAGTCTGTTTATTGTGGTATTAATAATTTAGTTAACATTGTGGAACTGAACATCGTTTTTGAGAGGAAGAAAATGGCGCCGTGATGTAAGATTTAATCCACAGAATTTCCCCTATTGATAATATTCTCCGGATGCTCATTGGAGAACGCAGTGTAGGAAATATCTCCGTATGCAGGTTATATCGTGGAGTATAGTGTGGTTTTTGTGGCATTAATATCTTAGTTAATATGGTGAAATTTAATACGGTATGAGAGCGTTAGGAAATTGCGTGTTGAGAGAGGTTTGAGAGATTCTAGAGAGGAACAGAGTGCTGGGCGAGGAACAGAATGAATTTAGGATGAACAGAAGAGGGAAAGGTACTATATTTGATGTGTGAGAGAGAGGATCGAGAAAATGGCTACGTACTGAAGGAAGGCGAAGGATCCCAGAAAGAAGGGGGAGTGAGTGGGAAGCTCATCCACGTAAGAGTTTGCATGAGTGTGTGGTGTGGAAACAGAATGGGTGGAGCGTAAGAGGTGTGAGGCATGGTTGTATATAATCACCGTCGTTTGGTGTGTATACAGAAGAGCTGGCATTGAGAATAAGGAGGTTAGTGTTAGGGATACAGGCATAGCATGAGGTCCTGAGCATTTTGTTGTATGCAGATGATGTAGTGATCTTGAGGGAGAGTAATCAGACCTTGCAAATAACGCTAGATGTAGTGACAGTATGGTAATGACCAGAACGTGAATTTGGTTGTGAAAAGTGCCAGGTGCTGGGTAGTGGAAATATTAAGAGAATATATAAATTGAAGTGCCTTGGAATGATCGTTGATGAGAAAGGATGTTAGAGGACAAAGAAAAAAAAAAGATTGTAGAGCAAAGCATTGGATGGGGAGACTGGGAAGTGTGCCTAAGCTGGTGTATGAGTTGGTGCGAGGTGTATGGAAGGGTGTAGCAGTGCTTGGCCTTTCGTATGGCGTGGAAACACTGGCATGGACAATGAATGACCTGGTGATGCTGAAGGTGGTACAAAGTAAGGTAGGAGGGATACCTGTGGGTGGCAACAGGCCGGTGGCTGTGGAGGCAGTCAGACGAGAGGCAGGGCAGCTCCAGTGATGAGACGAAATTGTCAGTATAAAGATTTTTGTTGACCAGACGATTTTTTGTTCATCGGGTGAATTGGGGCCAGACGATTTGTGTTCATCAGAAGATTTTTTTTTTAAATCAGATTTTTGTTCAGATGCTTTTCACATCGCTGTGTGCAGTTTTCATCTTCAGACACTTTCTCCGGAGTCCCTGTATCCGCCACCTCTAGTGGCCTACACTGTGCGTGGTGGTTGCTGAACCCTAGCATTGCTGCCTGCAGCTGTATTTATTAGTATTGTTGTTCATAAGTCCTAGTGAGTGATGAACAGGGTGGCTGTAGGAGTGGCAGAGGATGTGAGAATCAAATAATTGCAGTGAAACAGATAGAGGAGAAGGCTTGTGAGAAGGATAAGGCGTTTATGGCATTTATGGATCTGGAAAAAGTATACGACAAAGTAGACAGAGAAGGATTGTGGAAGGTTTTACCCATGTACGGTGTAGATGGTAAGCTGCTAGGTGCCGTCAAGAGTTTTTATGGTGGTAGTGAGGCATGTGTAAGGGTAAATGGGCATGTAAGTGAATGGTTCACGATCAGTGCCGGCGTGCGACAAGAGCTGTGATTTCGCGAGTGTTAAAAGTCAACCGAACTTGACTTCTGTTGACTTATTTCCGTCATAATGTTGACTTGGGCGCCATTTTTTTGTCCAAGCGAGGGACAAGAACTTGCTAGACTAGTGCAGAGTTTTGTTGATGTCTGTGAGCGTCGTGCCTTGAGAGTAAATGTAGAAAAGAGGAAAGTAATGGTTATTGAGAGAGAAGGTGACTCCCAGTGTGATGTTACAGTGACTGGAGAGAGACGGGAATTAGTGAGAGAGTTCAGATACCTGGGTACAGTGATAGGAAAGGTAGGAAAATATGCAAAAGAAGTTGAAAGTAGAGTGACACAAGGAAGGAAAGTTGCTGGTGCAATGAAGGTCTTGTTAAGAAACAGAGGTTTGAGTATTGCAGCTGCACGAGGCTTAGGCCTACATGAAGGAGTGTTAGTGCCACCTTTAACATATGGATATGAGACTATGGTGTGGCATGAAAATGAAAAGTTAAGAGTGACAGCAGTGGAGATGAGCTGTTGAGGAATGTAATTGTGTTTATGCGCTTACACCCTGCCTAGGTAAACTCTTTCGCGCTTGTCTATCAACTTGTACCTTTCCCTCTCTCTGGAAGTTTGCCCTCATTCAGCCAGTCCCAATGAAAGGTGACCATTCCCAGCCCTCTAACTGTCGTCCAATTGCTTTAACATCCTGTGTCTCAAAAGTTTTCGAGTCTGTTCTTAAGAGAAAAATTTTAAAGCATCTTTCCTTTCACAGCCTTTCTGATCGTCAGTATGGGTTCCGTCATGGACGCTCCACTGGCGATCTTCTCACCTACATTTCAGACTCCTGGTCATCCTCCTTTCGGGACTTTGGCGAAAGCTTTGCCATTGCACTTGACGTCTCAAAGGCTTTCGATCGAGTCTGGCATAAATCTTTAAGTTCCAACTTCCCTCTTACAGTTTCTATCATTCTATCTGTGCCCCTATTTATAGCTTCCTTTCTGGTCGTTCTGTAGCTGCATTCATAGACAGCCATCGTTCTTCTCCTAGATCTGTCAACAGTGGTGTTCCTCAGGGCTCTGTCCTATCACCAACTCTCTTCGTTTTTGTTATGCTGGGTGTTTTTTGTCCGACCTCTCGTCCTAAAAACGCCCGCGACTGAGCGGGGTCCTCTTTCCGGACCGGAAGTAAAGCACCCACAAAGGAACAGGGCATAAAAACGGCAGTATACCTTAGCACATCTCTTGTCTTAGTTCTAACTCCATACAGTACAGAACAAAGAGAGACTGGATACAGAATGGACAGGGTGACAGAGTTACTATTACAGGTATAAAGTGTACACAGCACAGTAAGGTTGTTGAGGGCAAATACAATTATTTCAACACACATGGATATTACAAGTCACTAGGGCACAGTACAGTTATTGGAGTTAAGGCACAATTGTCATTTAATGTACCCGACCGGATATACTATATGTGGATGGGGTGGAGGGTCAGATCGGTTGATATTACTATACACATTACAAGGCGCGGGCCGCGGCACACATGAATGTCACTTAGCCGCGGCGACACTATTTTACTGGTTCTGTCTTTACTGGCTGGTCACAGTCTGTCTCGGGGCGCCACTGGTATAGACACAGTACTGTAGTATATCCAGACACCTTGGTATTCGTGTTCACTGACCCTTCTCTGCCCTGGTGTTTATATTCACTCTGTAATGCAAGTGTTAGCCGTTTCTCCCAGTTCTTCATTTATGCAACAGGTCAGCTCTGGAACTGTCTCCCTCTGTCTGTATTTGCGACTTCTTGTGATCTCCAGTCTTTCGAACGCAGTGTGTCCAGGCATCTCGAAATGAACGGATCTTGAATTTGGCTGTCTGTTGTATTGTTTTTGTCTTTTTCGTGGAAGGAACGGTTTGCGGGCAATTCTTTCTTCCTTGCATATAAAGAAAAATGTGGATCAGAGAGAGTGGATAGGGCACGAAAATATGATTAGTGAAAGATGCGGAATGAATCGAAGAGAGTGTACTGAGATGGTATGGTCATGTGGAGAGAATGGATGACAACAGAGTGGTGAAAAAGGTATATCTAAGCGAATTTGAAGGATGGAAGAGGCGAGGTAGGCCAGGGAGAAGGTGGAAGGATATGGTGGATGAGTGTGTGTGGGAGAGAGCTTTGGAAGTCGCTGAGGCTAGGGGGCTGACAAAAGATGGGCTGGGTGGATGAATGTTGTGAGAAGTGCATGATCAGGGATTTGGCACCCCTTTTAACGTGACAGCGTCCGGATTGACTCTATTGGATACCTTTATGTGAAGCTACAGAAAGTGGTGAATGTTTTTGGCGTATCCGATTGAGCCAGGATTCCGGGGGCTTGAATGGTGAGTGAATGGTGAGTGTGGCCCATCGGATTGGTCAGACTTGCGCTGTCTGGACATTGCTATTCTTCACCCTGCCCTAGGGTGGGAAAGGAGGTCCGGATGATGATGATGTAGTTATTATTATTATTATTATTATTATTATTATTATTATTATCATCATCATCATTATTATTAATATTATTATTATTTACAGACATGTCAGTGAATGAGTTAGTCGACATGAGAACATCAGAGGGGCCATCCAGACTGAGCATGCATCGAGTCCACCACCATACCCCACCCCACTCCACCCTCATCCCTGCCCCACCTTACCCTGTACCCTCCTCGTCCCTGTCCTCCTGCCCTGCATCTACCCAGCTTTACTCCATCTTTCCCCCAGCCCGTCCAGACTCCCCTGCCATCCTCCCTACTGGTAACCCATCCCTCTCTCCCAGTATCTACTCCACCCCACCTCAAAATCTGCTCCCCGCTCCCTCACAGTCTCTCACATCTCTTCCATCCTGCCCCCTTTCAGGTTCCCCTCCACCTTGCCCTGCCCCGCCACAGGTCAGCCCCACTCCTGCCCAAGACTTCAACATATCCTCACCATCCTTAATCTGCTCCACTTCTGTCTCGGCCACGGCCTGCCCCAGCGTGCCCCTGCTCGCCTTTTCCCAGCCATATCCCAACTCTGGCCAGCATAGCCCTGTGGTTCCCTACATGTGTCCCGCGGATCAGCCCTGCACCGCCCCGCCTGGATTCTGTGATGCAACATATCCCTGTGTGGTATACACTGTTTGCCCTGTTTTGCCCCAGTTTGCCCCGGGGGAGGGAAGCGGGGCAGGACAGGCGGAGGAAGGACATTTGAAGAATGAAGAAGTGGAGTATGGCTGGGAAGGGATGGACCGTCGTGTCTATGTATCACCAGTCATCCTCCCGACACATCACCCTCTGACCCACCCACACTCGGACACTGCCCAGGTGGAAGAAGGCGCTGAGGAGGAACAAGAGCAGGAGGAAAGGAAAGAGAAAGAGGAGAAGAAGGAGGAAGAGCAAGGCGATGTAGTGTCCATTAACCCTCAGCTGTTTCCATCACATGATCATTTTGGGGTCTTTGGTTTGGACGGTTGCTGGTACCCCATAGGTCAGTACGCCTTACCTCAGGGGGACTGCTTTGATCCCAGTGCCCCACCACTACCACCATGCCCTGTTGACCCCACCCAAGACTATACCCCGCCGCACCCTGACTCCACAGATGCCCCGCTCCATCCTGAGCCCCTGCCAGTGCCCAAGGATGCTGTACTGGTGCCTCCAAGTGCATTGCTCCGCCCTAGGTGCCCTGAAATGCTCCCTGCATCTCTCCCATGTCCCCCCAGAAAGACTGATATGGTGAGGTTCATGCATTCCCCAGAGCCCCAGGGTATGCCTCAAGCCTTGCCAGTAGGTATGCCCCAGTTTGCCCTGCCGTACCCTGAGTGGACCCTGGGTCTTGCCCCGCCGTGCCTCGGACTCCCTGGCTGGATGCCTGGCCCCGCCCCACCTTTCCCAAGAGCCAGGCGGGACATTGTAGGGGTTCCACGGCACCCCATGATGGCAGCGGGGCTCGTGCGATCCCAGGGTAGGGGACCGAGGCTAGGTGGACCCCTGATTCAGGGCCCACAGATGCAGCTGCTGCCCTTCTACAACTACTACCATCAACTGGACCTGCCTGTCAACACATTTGGAAGGCCACGACTACTGCACTCAATACCAAGAAAGGGACATCCGTGAGTCTCTCTCTCTCTAAGTTAAAGTATACAGATTACAGTAAACTATGAGTCCCTGTCGTAGGTCACAACTCAGGCTCACAGAATTCCGTGCAGCCACAACTCAACATTGCATATGTTCAAAGTAGCCCAGTTCCGTCACGTGAAATCAACCTCAGTCTCTTTACTTCAACAGGAGTGTGGAGGATGTCTGGTGTGGTCATATGAATGCACCGTTCCGCAATTTACCAGAGTCTCATTCGTACCCCATAATGAAGACCCATTTGATTTCATGGATAGAACATGATATTATTTATGACAGTAGCTCATTTCCATCGGATGTAAACAACTGTAGCTTCATTCAACAGGAGTGTGGAGGATGTCTGGTGCGGACATATGAATGCACTGTTCCGCAATTTTCCTGACCCGTGGTCGCTGCGTCCTGCCAAGTCAGGATGGGAACCCAGTGGATCCAAGTGGAACACGTTTAAGGATCTGGCCAAAGTTCGTTTCTACTGTGAGGTAGGAGACAGACCGATAGATAGGTAGATAGATAGGTGAATGGATGGATGGGGATGAATGTGGTGAATTTGAGAAAGGGAGACAACTGACATGAATATAAAACATAAGGAGATGTGGCAGGTGTTTTGTGAAGGAAGATGACGGTAAAAAACGTAATACCAGGTGATGGTGGATGTCAGTGATGATATTGATGATAATGATGATGATATGTTGATGATGGTGATGATAATAATGGTGGTAATATTGTTGTTGATGATGATGATGATGATGATAATAATGATGGCAATATTTTTGATGGTGATGGTGATCCCACAGATGTGCAGTGACGGGTGGACGTCCATGTACGGCATAGTGGTCTTCCGGTACCGACAGGACCAGCGTACCGGCGCTGGGACAGTGGTGTACCAATTGGCTGGCCAGAAATGTAGGGAATGTCAGCCTCCACAAGAACAAGATTTCCAGCTGCCCCTGTGGTACCCTGAGGAGGCACAGAAAGTGAGAATGGTTGGGCTAATTTGGGGTAGACTAAGTTTGGTTAGTTAGGTAAAGTAATGTACTGTATTGTATGGTTGGTTGGGTTCACAGGGGTTCCAGCTGCCCCTGTGGTACCCTGAACCGACACAGAGGTGATGGCAGACGATACATCATCATCATCATCACCTACAAAGGCTAGGACTGTAGGCTGTGTCAACCATCACAAACATTGGAGCTCCAGCTGCCTCTGTAGCACCCTAAGGAGGCACATGGGAGGAGAACACAGCATCACCATGTTAGACATAGGGCTAGTTATGTATGGTTTGGTTGGGTTGGACTAGATTAGGTTGGCTTTGCGTTACATGAGATCCAGATGCTTCTTTAGTACAGTACCCAGAGGAAGCACAATATTAAGTTTAGTTTTGTTGGTTTGGTGGGGTTGAATTAGGTTATACTTCGTTCCCTCTAAGTAGGCAAAGATTTTCGTCCTTTTGCAGTTTATTTCCCGTTGCACAGTGGTAGAATAATATAGTACTACAACTGTACATCCTCTCCACAGCGCTTTCTTGTGACAAGCACCGTGTTCTAGCCTTATTCTCTTGTTATAACTCAACTTTAAGGATGGAGAAACGTAAATTTTTTTGCCAGGCAACAGTAAAGGAATTATGGTTCAATGTCCTTTTTACTTTAAGTTGTCCTAAAACTGCTCTCTCTTCACGGAAAAGAGCTTTGGAAAAGATGTAGAGTTGTAGCATGATCTTTGTCTCATTGGGCTACATGAAATAAGTTGCAATATGACCAAAATCTAGGCCAGATTATTGTGAGAGTTATAATAAAGTATGTGCTCTTTCAGGTCATCACAAACCTGTACTACAACATTGCTGCTACATGCTATGGTCTCGTCACCCCGCAGTACATTCGCACCCGCCGCATGGGCATGCCCCTAGCCCACCACAACAAGCTGCTGTGCCAGGGGTGTGCAGAGGGTGTGTGCAAGTTGTACAAGGTGGAAAAGGAGGAGTAGAGAGAGAAAGGGAGAGTGTGACTCTTTCACTCGCTCCTTTGCTGCTCCTGTGTCTGTGTTTTAATGAGTGTGGAAGGTGGAGAAGTGGGAATTCTCTCTCTCTCCTTTCTTTATAATGTCTCCCTCTGGAGGAGTATGTGCCTCCCTGCTACCCCTATGTTTCTCCCTCTCCCCCCCCCCTTTCTCTCTCTCTCTCTTGCTCTTTTCCTGTGTTTCTTTTGTTAGGTTTTCTCCCCCTCTTCCCCCTCCCCTGTGTGTGTGTGTGTGTGTGTGTGTGTGTGTGTGTGTGTGTGTGTGTCCTTCCCACCCCACCTCTCTCCCCCTCTGTACCTCATTTATGTTGGTCATCATCATCATTATCATTCTGCTGCCCAAAATTATGGTGGTTACAAGTGTCTATTATTTTCAGCTAATTTGCCATGCTATTAATTTTTATTACTTGTTTCTTCATCCATCCATCCATCATCCAATCCTACATTGCCCCACGAGGAGCGTAGGAGCCCGGGGCTAGGCAGTTGGTCTCGACGTTTAAGATGAGAGTGACCAGCCTCACTCATCCCTGAGTGGCATTACATGAGCAATTATGTTACTTATTTGTTATCATCATCATCATCATTCCCTCCCTTTTAACAATTTCACTCAAATGATTTGCTTTATTCCACACACACACACACACACACACACACACACACACACACACACACACACACACACACACACACACACACACACACACACACACACACACACACACACACACTATACTATAATGTCTATCTCCATGCTCTCCATCTAAGCACACCTTAACACTTGTGAACAGACCTCCTTACTCCTCATCTTTAACAAATCTTATGTCTGTCTATATGTCTATCTGTCTATCTATCTATCTCTCTGTTTATCTCTCTATCTATCTTCATCCATCCATCCATCTATATCCCTGCCTCTCTTTGCCTATGTATATATCAGTCTGTTTGCTGGTGTATGTATAGCCAGATGCTTTGAAAGGGGTGCCTGTAAACGAATTCTGAAATATGCCTCTTGTATTCACTTCTGCTTGCCTTTAAACAGTGTATTTCATTTTTTTTTGTATATATATGGATTCTTGCTTGATATTATAAAGTTCTTATGTGTTAATTAATTTTGAAATGCAGTAGCTAAGGTTTTATATGTTACTTATTATTTAATGGGAGTTACCCAGTGTTACAGAGAGTGTCCTCTGAGATTATTTATTTTTTTAGAAGTTTGAAGTTATTTTAGGGACAAGTTTGAGTGTAAAAAGCATTGTATATCACCTTGGATCCGAATCTTAGCCATTATGCAGTTATTGGTGATCTTATGATGATTTTTGGAGGAGGATATTTTTGCTTTAGCTTTTGAACAGTCTCTTAATAATAATGGACCCATTTTAAGTTAGCATTTCTGACTCAAAATTCGCATTATAATCTCATCATACTCCGTACTTGTATCTCCATAACGGGTGGGAAACCCTGTGCATGCATTACGTCAAGGTATTTCATATTTAAATGGTGTAAAAGTGCTCTTTGCAGGGAGTTCTTGTTTTATGTTGCATTTTTAACATCTTTGGGTGCCGGTGAGGGATGCCTTCGTGTGGTGGCATCAGTATAACCAGGCAGCTCAACTGCTTGGTCATATAAATGTCCCTCAAGTACGTCCCTATCCCTGAAAAGTGGATTGTGAACTCTAGTGCCTTACCGTTACTCCCCATCCTTCATGTATGCAGCAGGTCGACTTTGGAACTGTCATCCCTTGTCCGAATTTCCCACCGCCTATGCAGTTTGTCCAGGCGTCTCAGAATGAACGGATCTTTATTTTGTCTCTGTTATTTTGTTTTTGTTTAAAGGGAATAATTCTGGGGGGTTCTTGGCCTTTGGATCCTTCTTCCTTGCATACCAATAAATTCCACCAGGTTCACCTTTCACATAAGCCGGGGGTCACAGCAATTAACAAAGTTCTTTTTGGTTGAAGTACACACCAATTTATAGTAAAAGAATTATTTATAATAGTTCCATTGTTTTCCAATTTGTGTATCAGTTTTGTGGAGCGCTGCCTGGTGGTCTAGTGGATTAGGCACCCCAGTTAGGCTCTCAGCAGCCCCATTGGTAAAGTTCATTTTGATTTAAATACACATTAATTGATTTTTTTTGTAATAGCTCCACTGTTTCTTATAATTTACCATATCAGTGTCATGGAGTGCTGCCTGGTGG
>NC_136965.1:0-27500 GCF_032717465.1 Coenobita brevimanus
CTTAATGTAGTGATAGATTTACTGGATAGATAAATATATAGACAGATAAATACATAAATACACTTTTTCAATAAATTCTCAATAAAAAAGGAATCTCTGGCCACCTGCCTGTCTGTCCGTCCATCTCTAGTACGTACCATCCACTCACCTGATGTAGTGATATTTGTTGGATAGATAGGTAGGTAGATGCAAAAATAGATAGATTACTTTTGGATTTGTTGAATCACTGATGTTGATTTTTTCAATGTCTGTCTATCTAGTACATACCATCCACTCACCTGATAAAGTTATAGATTTATTGGATAGATAAGTAAACAGGTGTAGTATGTAGACAGACAAGTAAATAGATAGACAGGTGCACTTGATGGATATATAGAATACCACCAACACCAATACGTACCATCCACTCACCTGGTGTAATGATAGATTTATTAGTTAGATAGAGAGAGAGATGCAAGAATGGATTAAAGGTATCAATATTTTTCTCTACTACGTGCTATCCACTCACTGGATGTAGTGATAGAATTATTATATAGATGATAGATGCAAAATAGATGAAAGGCCTCAACATTTTTTTCTGTATCAGTCTATAAGCATGTCTGTCTATCTAGTACATACCATCCACTTACTTGCTGTAGTGATCGATTTTGGGGTAGATAGATGCAAAAGTATATTAAAGACATCAGTATTTTTTCTTTATCTGTTTGTCCAACTAGTAAATCCCATCCACTCACCTGATGGAACTATAGCTTTATTGGATAGATAGATAGACACAAAATCATATTAAAAGCCATCAGTATCTCTCTCTCTCTCTCTCTCTCTCTCTCTGGTACATACCATCCACTCACCTGATGTAGTGGTAGATATATTGGATAGATGGACAGACACATACATACATAAATAGGTCAACTTGATAACGTGAATGTTTTGACACTGATTCTCTCTCTCTGGTACATACCATCCACTCATCTGATGTAGTGGTAGATATATTGGATAGATGGACAGACACATACATACATAAATAGGTCAACTCGATAACGTGAATGTTTTGACACTGATTCTCTCTCTCTGGTACATACCATCCACTCACCTGATGTATTGGTAGATATATTGGATAGATGGACAGACACATACATACATAAATAGGTCAACTCGATAACGTGAATGTTTTGACACTGATTCTCTCTCTCTGGTACATACCATCCACTCACCTGATGTAGTGGTAGATATATTGGATAGATGGACAGACACATACATACATAAATAGGTCAACTCGATAACGTGAATGTTTTGACACTGATTCTCTCTCTCTGGTACATACCATCCACTCACCTGATGTAGTGGTAGATATATTGGATAGATGGACAGACACATACATACATAAATAGGTCAACTCGATAACGTGAATGTTTTGACACTGATTCTCTCTCTCTGGTACATACCATCCACTCACCTGATGTAGTGGTAGATATATTGGATAGATGGACAGACACATACATACATAAATAGGTCAACTCGATAACGTGAATGTTTTGACACTGATTCTCTCTCTCTGGTACATACCATCCACTCACCTGATGTAGTGGTAGATATATTGGATAGATGGACAGACATACATACATAAATAGGTCAACTCGATAACGTGAATGTTTTGACACTGATTCTCTCTCTCTGGTACATACCATCCACTCACCTGATGTAGTGGTAGATATATTGGATAGATGGACAGACACATACATACATAAATAGGTCAACTCGATAACGTGAATGTTTTGACACTGATTCTCTCTCTCCGTCTATCCGTGTACTGTATCTATCAGTCTGTCTAGTACGTACCATCCACTCACCTTATGTAGCGATATCCGTATTTGATTGACAAAGACAGAATAGACCTAGATAGATAGGTGGGTAGACAGACAGACAGATAGACCAGGCTAGAAATAATAATAATAATAATAATAATAATAATAACCAGAGGCCACCCAAGGGGGGAATCACACCAGTCGATACATATCTAGCGCGGCCTGGAATATGACCTTGACCTTGACCTACCTTCACCAGTTTCGAACTTGTAGATTTTCATCCCTACTACACACGTGTCAAATTTTGTGATGATATCTTGAGCGGTTGCGAAGTTATCATAGTAAAAGACATACAGACGTACACACAGACAGACAAATGGAAAACAATACCAGCTTGGCCATCGCGGCTGGTAATGGTAATAGTAATCATCATCATCATCATCATCTGACCCTGTTTCATCCCTGAGTGGCATTACGTGAGCAATAAACCCCAACCACCCCTTGGATATAAACCTTCACCGGCTCAATCCGATTGGAGCGCCGTAATTACCCACTAAACCACCAGGCGCCATAATTTGGTTATATGGTTACCACCCAGCGTAGTAAATGGTTTCCTGGTGTACAGGAAACCATTTGGCTTGTCACTCAGTGTAGAGTCACCCACAGGCAGAAGGAAGGAAAGAAAGGAAAGAAACACAGAAGAGGAAAGAGGGAAAGAAAGAGAGCAAAGGGCTGTCATCTGAGAGCAGCACTGCATCGAGTGAGCGGATGGTGAGCGCCCCCACATACCACTAGAATAATACCGGTAATAATAATAATAATAATGATTGTGATATACGATTTTTCGCTATTGATAGATGTGTGGGTAGATAAACAAATACATCCACACACAGACCGATAGATTTTAGTTTCACCGCAAGTGCATCAGATGTCTATTATTATTATTATTATTATTATTATGGAGGCGTTTTGTCTGCGGCCACCCTTTGCGGGATTGGGGCGTTCTGTAGAGTTCTTACTAATATTGTAGATACTATTACTATTTTTTTTTGGGGGGTGGGGTAAGATGTAGGTCAGTGGTTGTCAACTATGGCTGGTGAGCCAAAGGTGGGTCGCGAGAGGAATTTTGATGGGTGGCAGGGACATAGAATAGGCCTGATGCTTTCACTGTATTTTATTGACGTAATTGAAACTGTAATTATCCTTATTACACTATTAGCGTATTGACAATAACTACGATAGGCTATATACCGGTTACTATCTCCCTCTCTCTCTCTCTCTCTCTCTCTCATTTTTACGCCATGGGTGGCTGTCTTGAAATAGTCCAGATTGGGTCACGCACTATAAAGTGTGGCAACCGCTGATCTAAAAGGCTGGCATTACAACACCGCTGATCTAGAAGGCTGGCATTACAACACCGCTGATCTAGAAGGCTGGCATTACAACACCGCTGATCTAGAAGGCTGGCATTGCAACACCGCTGATCTAGAAGGCTGGCATTACAACACCGCTGATCTAGAAGGCTGGCATTGCAACACCGCTGATCTAGAAGGCTGGCATTGCAACACCGCTGATCTAGAAGGCTGGCATTGCAACACCGCTGATCTAGAAGGCTGGCATTGCAACACCGCTGATCTAGAAGGCTGGCATTGCAACACCGCTGATCTAGAAGGCTGGCATTGCAACACCGTTCAGGACAGAGCCTTGACATTGGCAGCAGTGATGTATCTTGGCTGCGTCTTTTGCCATCATCTTTCTTCCCTACCACTACCGCCCTCTGCCCTAGTGTTTCTCTCGCCCAGATTTGTTGGATTGGTTGCATTTCTCTGCAGCTGTATTTTCTCTGTTCCTGTATTCCGAATTTTCTGTATTTCTCTGTTTACTGTATTTAGCATTTTCGGTATTTCCTGTAATTCTGTATTGCCATATTTCTATATTTTCTCTCTGTATTTTCTGTATTTCTTTATTTTCTATATTTCTGTATTTTTTTTTTTTTTAATATCTGCATTTCCGTGTTTTTGTGTTTTCTGTATTTCTATATTTCCTGTGTTTCTGAATTTTCTGTCTTTTCGGTATTTCTGCAGTTCCATAATTTTGTATTTCTGTATTTTCTTTATTTCCTGTAATTCTGTATTTTGTATTTTCTGTATTACTATATGTTCGGCATTTTTTGCATTTCTGTAGTTTCTGTAGTTCTGCATTATCTGTATTTATTTTTGTGTTTTCTGTATTTTCTATAAGGTATTTCTTTTTTTCCATATTTTCTGTATTTTCTGTACCTCTGTTTTCTGCATTCTGTACTTCTGTATTTTCTGTATTTCTGCATTTCCGTATTTCTGTGTTTTCTGTATTTCTCCGTTTACAGTATTTCTCTGTTTTATGTATTTCTGTATTCCTGTATTTCTGTATTTTTTGTATTTCTATATTTTTTGTTTGTATTTCCTGTACTTGTATTTTCTTTATTTTCTGTATTTTCAGTATTTCTGTATTTTCTGTTTGTATTTTCTGTACCTGTATTTTCTGTATTCTCTGTATTTCTGTATTTTGTGTATTGTATGTCATGTAGTTTTTCCTTCCTACTTTCCTCATTTTCTTCACCTTTGGTCTTTTGCTCTTTGTCTTAATTCTCTCATCTTTCTCCCTCAGCATTTGTTTACTGCCATTCCCTTTCCTCTCCTTCCCTAGGCTCATCTTTCTCCCTCAGCATTTGTTTACTGCCATTCCCTTTCCTCTCCTTCCCTAGGCTCATCTTTCTCCCTCAGCATTTGTTTACTGCCATTCCCTTTCCTCTCCTTCCCTAGGCTCATCTTTCTCCCTCAGCATTTGTTTACTGCCATTCCCTTTCCTCTCCTTCCCTAGGCTCATCTTTCTCCCTCAGCATTTGTTTACTGCCATTCCCTTTCCTCTCCTTCCCTAGGCTCATCTTTCTCCCTCAGCATTTGTTTACTGCCATTCCCTTTCCTCTCCTTCCCTAGGCTCATCTTTCTCCCTCAGCATTTGTTTACTGCCATTCCCTTTCCTCTCCTTCCCTAGGCTCATCTTTCTCCCTCAGCATTTGTTTACTGCCATTCCCTTTCCTCTCCTTCCCTAGGCTCATCTTTCTCCCTCAGCATTTGTTTACTGCCATTCCCTTTCCTCTCCTTCCCTAGGCTCATCTTTCTCCCTCAGCATTTGTTTACTGCCATTCCCCTTTCCTCTCCTTCCCTAGGCTCATCTTTCTCCCTCAGCATTTGTTTACTGCCATTCCCTTTCCTCTCCTTCCCTAGGCTCATCTTTCTCCCTCAGCATTTGTTTACTGCCATTCCCTTTCCTCTCCTTCCCTAGGCTCATCTTTCTCCCTCAGCATTTGTTTACTGCCATTCCCTTTCCTCTCCTTCCCTAGGCTCATCTTTTCTCCCTCAGCATTTGTTTACTGCCATTCCCTTTCCTCTCCTTCCCTAGGCTCATCTTTCTCCCTCAGCATTTGTTTACTGCCATTCCCTTTCCTCTCCTTCCCTAGGCTCATCTTTCTCCCTCAGCATTTGTTTACTGCCATTCCCTTTCCTCTCCTTCCCTAGGCTCATCTTTCTCCCTCAGCATTTGTTTACTGCCATTCCCTTTCCTCTCCTTTCCCTTTCCTCTCCTTCCCTAGGCTCATCTTTCTCCCTCAGCATTTGTTTACTGCCATTCCCTTTCCTCTCCTTCCCTAGGCTCATCTTTCTCCCTCAGCATTTGTTTACTGCCATTCCCTTTCCTCTCCTTCCCTAGGCTCATCTTTCTCCCTCAGCATTTGTTTACTGCCATTCCCTTTCCTCTCCTTCCCTAGGCTCATCTTTCTCCCTCAGCATTTGTTTACTGCCATTCCCTTTCCTCTCCTTCCCTAGGCTCATCTTTCTCCCTCAGCATTTGTTTACTGCCATTCCCTTTCCTCTCCTTCCCTAGGCTCATCTTTCTCCCTCAGCATTTGTTTACTGCCATTCCCTTTCCTCTCCTTCCCTAGGCTCATCTTTCTCCCTCAGCATTTGTTTACTGCCATTCCCTTTCCTCTCCTTCCCTAGGCTCATCTTTCTCCCTCAGCATTTGTTTACTGCCATTCCCTTTCCTCTCCTTCCCTAGGCTCATCTTTCTCCCTCAGCATTTGTTTACTGCCATTCCCTTTCCTCTCCTTCCCTAGGCTCATCTTTCTCCCTCAGCATTTGTTTACTGCCATTCCCTTTCCTCTCCTTCCCTAGGCTCAGCTTCCTCTCTTTCTCATTCCTTTCTCTCTTTCTCATTCCTCTCCTTCCCTCTTTCTCATTCCTCTCTTTTTCTCTTTCTCATTCCTCTTCTTCTCTCTTTCTCATTCCTCTTCTTCTCTCTTTCTCATTCCTCTCTTTCTCACCTTCTCTCTTTCTCATTCCTCTCTTTCTCTCTTTCTCATTTCTCTCCTTCCCTCTTTCTCATTCCTCTCTTTCTCTCTTTCTCATTCCTCTTCTTCTCTCTTTCTCATTCCTCTCCTTCTCTCTCTTATTCCTCTCTTTCTCGTTCCTCACTTTCGCTCTTTCTCGTTCCTCTCTTTCTTTCTCATTCCTCTCCTCTCTTTCTGATTCCTTTCCTTCTCTCTTTCTCATTCCTCTCTTTCTCATTCCTCTCCTCTCTTTCTGATTCCTCTCCTCTCTCATTCCTCTCTTTCTTTCTCAGTCCTATTTCTTTCTCATTCCTCTCCTTGTCTCTTTCTCCTTCCTCTCCTTGTCTCTTTCTCATTCCTCTCCTTCTCTCTCATTCCTTTCCTTCTCTCTTTCTCATTCCTCTCCTCTCTTTCTCATTCCTCTCTTTCTTTCTCATTCCTCTCCTTCTCTCTTTCTCATTCCTCTCTTTCTCTCTCATTCCTCTCTTTCTCATTCCTCTCCTTCTGTCTTTCTCATTCCTCTCTTTCTCTCTTTCTCATTCCTCTCTTTCTCTATTTCTCATTCCTCTCTTTCTCTCTTTCTCATTCCTCTCTTTCTCTCTTTCTCATTCTTCTCTTTCTCTCTGTCTCATTCCTCTCTTTCTCATTCCTCTCTTTCTTTCTCATTCCTCTCTTTCTCATTCCTTTCTCTCTTTCTTATTCCTCTCTTTCTTATTCCTCTCTTTCTCTCTTTCTCATTCCTCTCTTTCTCTCTTTCTCATTCCTATCTTTCTCATTCCTCTCTTTCTCTCTTTCTCATTCCTCTCTTTCTTATTCCTCTCTTTCTCATTCCTCTCTTTCTCTCTTTCTCATTCCTCTCTTTCTCACTCCTCTCTTTCTCTCTTTCTCATTTCTCTCTCTCATTCCTCTCTTTCTTTCTTATTCCTCTCTTTCTCATTCCTCTCTTTCTTTCTCATTCCTCTCTTTCTCTCTCATTCCTCTCTTTCTCTCTTTCTCATTCCTCTCTCTTTCTCGTTCCTCTCTTTCTCTTTCTCATTCCTTTCTTTCTCTTTCTCTCTTCTCTTTCTCTCTTTCTCATTCCTCTCTTTCTCTTTCTCATTCCTCCCTTTCTCTCTTTCTCATTCCTCTCTTTCTCTCTCTTTCTCTCTTTCTCATTCCTCTCTTTCTCTCTTTCTCACTCCTCTTTCTTTCTCATTCCTCTCTTTCTCTCTCTCACTCCTCTTTCTTTCTCATTCCTCTCTCTCTTTCTCATTCCTCTCTTTCTCTGTGTTCATCTTCGTTTCGTTTTCTCTTCTTTTCTTGCCTATTTTACTTATTTTTTATACTTAGTCGATAACTATTATTTTGTCACCTCCTCTCTCTCTCTCTCTCTTTCATTTCCCATTTTCTTTCTCTGTTTATATTAACGTACTGGGTAACTGCATCTTATTTTCTGAATTTCGATGCTGCATTATTTATTTATTTATTTATTTATATATTTATTTATTTGCTTTAATAATGGATGTCACCCCCAGTTAACTCGACACTGAGTGACAAGCCAAATGGTTTCTTGTACCCCATGAAACAATTTACTACGCTGGGTGGTAACTATACTGTATGACAAACAAAATGTTGCCTGGTTTTCTAAAGGAGGAGGAGGAGGAAATGGAGAAGGGTAAAAGAGGAGAAGGAGAAGAGAAGTAAAAGAGGAGGGGAAGAGGAGGAGAAGACAGAAAAAAAGAGAAGAAGGGGAAGAAAGAGAGGAAGAGGAAGAGGAGTAAAAGAGAAGAAGGAAGAGGAGAGAAGGGGTAAGGAGAGAACAAGAGAGGGGGAGGAAAAAGAGGAGGAAGATGGTAAAGAGGGAGAGAAATAACTTGGAAAGAAAGAAGAGTAAAAGATGACGATGAGGAAGAGTCGAGAAGTAAAACAGGAGGAGGAGGAGGAGAGAGAGAGGAGGCAGAAGACAGAAGGAAAGGGAAAAAGAAGAGAAGAGAAGGCAATAAAAGAGGAAGAGGAGGCAGAGTAAAGGAGAGAATTAAAAGATGACAAGGATGAGGAGTGAAAAAGAATAGGTGAAGGAAGAGGAGGAGGAGAAGGAGGAGGAGGAGGGAGAATAGAGAGGAGCGAGAGGAGGGGAAGAAAGGAGAGTAGAGAAGAGGAGGAGAAGGGAGAGTAGAGGGGAGGGAGAGGAGGAGGAGGAGGAGGAGGGAGAATAGAGGGGAGGGAGAGGAGGAGAAGAAAGGAGAGTAGAGAGAAGGAGAAAGATTAAAAAGAAAAGTAGGAGGAGGAAGAGGAGGAGAAGGCAGAAAAGGAGGGCAGGATAAAATGGCTGGCTCTCTCACCCCCTTTGTTATGTTTATTTGATGGAGTACATATGTCCTCCTTGTGGCCCTCTTCTGGCTCTTTTCCTTCCTTCCTTCCTCCAGTTTTTACTTCCTTCCTTCCTTCCTTCATTTTCTTTCCATCCTTCCTTCTTTTTTTCTTTCCTTCATCCTTTCATTCATTCACTTTGTTTCTTCCTTCCTCTCTTCATTTATTTTGTCTTTCTTTCCTTCATTGTTCCTTCCTTCCTTCAGTCTGGTTTGGGTCAGTCTGTCTTCCTGTCATCACTGCATGTCTCCTTCGTCCCTTCTTTCCTCTCCTTTCTATATATCTCTTTGTCTTCCTCTTTATTATTCCTTTATTTCTTTGTCCTTTTCTGGGTTTCTCTACAACCTTTACCCTTCCCTTTTTCCCTCTCATTAGTATTTTCCCTTCCTTATATTTTTCCCTGCCTTCCTTTCCTTGTTTTCTGGTCGTCCCTTTTTCCTCTGTCTTTCCCTTGACTGACTTACCTTTTTAGTTTATTCCTTCCATCTCCAGACGATTATTATTGATCTTGAGGGAAGCTTTGGTGATCAAGGAGTCAGCTGGTAATCAAGGAGTCAGCTGGTAATCAAGGAGTCAGCTGGTAATCAGAGTCAGCTGGTAATCAAGGAGTCAGCTGGTAATCAAAGAGTCAGCTGGTAATCAAGGAGTCAGCTGGTAATCAAGGAGTCAGCTGGTAATCAAAGAGTCAGCTGGTAATCAAGGAGTCAGCTGGTAATCAAGGAGTCAGCTGGTAATCAAGGAGTCAGCTGGTAATCAAAGAGTCAGCTGGTAATCAAGGAGTCAGCTGGTAATCAAGGAGTCAGCTGGTAATCAAGGAGTCAGCTGGCGTTCCGTCTGACGCCTTTAGTTGTTAAAATAGCCTGTTAGTAGAAAGAATACACTGGTACAATACGTAACAGGATAGTAGTAGTAGTAGCAGTAGCAGCAGCAGTAGTAGCAGCAGCAGGGGTAGTAGTATCAGTGGTAGTAGTAGTAGTAGTAGCAGTAGTAGTAGTAGCAGTAATGTGGTCAGGACAGGTGTGGCAAATCGTGCATCAGTCGCCAGGTGTGTACTGTTGACTCTCACCTGTGTCTTGTTCTAGTCTTTGTATACATGTTATTAGCCTTCAGTGTCAGCCAGTCTTATCCCTCTACAGTCTTATCCCTTGCCACTCGTAGCCCTTCAAGCCACTCCCTGCTCTCTCTCTCTCTCTCTCTCTCTCTCTCTCTCTCTCTCTCTCTCTCTCTCCAATTATTATAAAATCCCATGTCTAAGGCAATCACTGTTGTATTTCTTTCATGACTTCCTTCTCTATTACTAACATGCATCAAAGGTCAGTGAAAAGTTGTTGTTTTAATTATATTTATTTCTAATCATACATAAGCATATTTATTTTTAATCCTATTTCTTTTTAATCCTATATATTTGAGGAGACAACTGCTTGTGTCAGGACGCATTACATTGATGATGGCTGTAATATTACAAGAGGTGTAACTTGTGCTGTTTGGTGTAGTACATCGTGAATACTTTGTGTGCTCCACAGCTAACCTATAAGACCAGTCAAATAATGCACCAGTCTGAGAGTTAAAACCTATAATGCCAGTGACCCGACTAAGTTGATGCCAGGCATAGCTTTTGTATTGAACTAAGCTGTTAGTGCATTAAAATGCATACTACCTATCAGTGCCATGGGTCACAAGAATACCAACATTATACACAGCAAAGCAGTGCCTGACACACTCAAGTTGGCTGTATGACATTATTGCTGAGGCCATGTCTAACAAATGGGGCACATCAGCAGTGACATACTCAACACAATTATTTGCTGAGGCCATGTCTAACAAATGGCACACAGCAGCAGTGACATACTAAACACAATTATTGCTGAGGCCATGTCTAACAAATGGCACACATCAGCAGTGACATACTAAACACAATTATTGCTGAGGCCATGTCTAACAAATGGCACACATCAGCAGTGACATACTAAACAAATGGTGTTGCTGTATATGGACATGCATCAAGGTTTTGCCTGTGCCCTTTGTTATACTGCTACTTAACACAACTTGTAATAATCTAACCACTAAGGCACTAACTGCACTCTTACGTCTATGGCCACACTACAGTTCTTAATACTACATACTAATACTAATACTGTACTTACAAACACACTGCCTTATATCAGTCTCTGCTTCTATTTCTATAGCTCTACATTTTCTGTTAGCAAACAGCACAGTGGACTAAGCCATGTACTCTCTCAATACTCTTAGTTTAGTGATATTCAAAGTTTTTCATCCTATGTACCACATGAACATTTTCTGCAGTGGTGACGTACCCCTCACCTGGCATGAGGACAAAAATGTGTGGCTTACTGACATTATTATAAAATGCCTGTTAAACTAACAACATGTATGGCTTACTGACATTATTATAAAATGCCTGTTAAACTGACCATTTGACTCCTCACTGTGCCACTATCGCTTACTAACCTAGGGAAGTTGCTGTGTAAAGACTACTGTTAAATGTGTAAAATTAATGAGATGGCTGAGCTTGTTTCTTTGCCACCAGTGAGTCATTGCTCAGCACAGTGTCTGAAAGGGCTACTCTCATGTCCTCCTGTCGCCCACCCCAAATATTCCTATCGCCGTGGGTTGGCCAGGCAAAAAGCTACAGTTCTGGCACCATTCATATATTGGAAGTGGAGGGCTATATTGTTATAAATGTCAGTAGTTATCAATGAAGGCTGATGTGATGGTAGAATCAGTGTTGTTCTCTGTAAATTAGTTAACAATGACAGGTGTAGCCTATTAAGGTAGTGTAGGTGTTGGGGCAGCAGTCGTTGTCAGTATACAAGGCTGATATTGTAATTGTTACTAACTGGATATACTTTGTTCCATGCAATGCTGCAGTCAATGTACCTGACTAATCTTTCTTGACTGACAAAAGTTATATAATAAAATGTCATTATTTACTGTCCTTCCATCTGTCATACAACACACCATGCACAGAGTCAAGTTACTTAGGCTGCTTTGACATGCTCTTAATTTCTTGCCAATACTGTCAACTCTGGAACTGTCTTCTTCTGTCTGCATATCCTACTGCCTATGACCTCCAGCCTTTCAAACGCAGTGTGTCCGGGCATCTCGAAATGAACAAATCTTGCATTTGGCACTGTTATTTTCTTTCTTTGAGGGAACAATATGCAAGCTCCTGGCCTTTGGATCCTTCTTCCTTGCATAAAAAAAAAATAAGCCAACCACTCCTTATGCCTGCCGCCGCCATCATGCACAATAAAAGGGTTACTTCAAAACACATCACCTTCAAAACCTTTTTTTGTGTGTGTGTGCTTGGACCTATACAAACCAAGCATGCCACCTTTGACAACACAACAGTTATGCTTCTTGTGTAATCCTTCATTAATTCCACGTGTCACTCTGCCACGGTCATAACAATATTCCCATATATTTCAATCTTACTCCAGCCGTCTCTTCAAGCACCTCACCTTCCATTATTTATGCTCAACATTTCTTCCTGTTTTGTCTGTCCATTACTCTATTATAAAATGTACTGATCTAGTGTGTCTTTATATCATGAGCTGGTGTTAGGGCTGGTGTGGTGGGTCAGGTGGTGTTAGGGCTGGTGTGGTGGGTCAGGTGGTGTTAGGGCTGGTGTGGTGGGGTCAGGTGGTGTTAGGATTGGTGTGGTGGGGTCAGGTGGTGTTAGGGCTGGTGTGGTGGGTCAGGTGGTGTTAGGGCTGGTGTGGTGGGGTCAGGTGGTGTTAGGGCTGGTGTGGTGGGTCAGCTGGTGTTAGGGCTGGTGTGGTGGGGTCAGGTGGTGTTAGGGTTGGTGTGGTGGGGTCAGGTGGTGTTAGGGCTGGTGTGGTGGGTCAGGTGGTGTTAGGGCTGGTGTGGTGGGTCAGGTGGTGTTAGGGCTGGTGTGGTGGGTCAGGTGGTGTTAGGGCTGGTGTGGTGGGTCAGCTGGTGTTAGGGCTGGTGTGGTGGGGTCAGGTGGTGTTAGGGTTGGTGTGGTGGGGTCAGGTGGTGTTAGGGCTGGTGTGGTGGGTCAGGTGGTGTTAGGGTTGGTGTGGTGGGGTCAGGTGGTGTTAGGGCTGGTGTGGTGGGTCAGCTGGTGTTAGGGCTGGTGCGGTGGGGTCAGGTGGTGTTAGGGTTGGTGTGGTGGGGTCAGGTGGTGTTAGGGCTGGTGTGGTGGGGTCAGGTGGTGTTAGGGCTGGTGTGGTGGGGTCAGGTGGTGTTAGGGCTGGTGTGGTGGGGTCAGGTGGTGTTAGGGTTGGTGTGGTGGGGTCAGGTGGTGTTAGGGTTGGTGTGGTGGGGTCAGTTGGTGTTAGGGTTGGTGTGGTGGGTCAGGTGGTGTTAGGGCTGGTGTGGGTGGCGCCGTGGGTGTGGTGGGGTCAGGTAGTAAAACATGTTAATGTTGAAGGTGTTCAGCCACAGCCGGTAGATAAGGTAGCCCAAGACGGCTGCCAGGCCAATCTGGCTTATTACCATCCTGGCCACCAGCGTTGGCAATGTCTTGTCAGAGTTGATGGCAACAGCGGTGGCGTTCCATATCAGCACCGATGGTTCTGTAATATTAATAGATTTATAAATACCTTCTGGTGGCGTTCCATATCAGCACCCATGGTTCTGTAATATTAATAGATTTATAAATACCTTCTGGTGGCGTTCCATATCAGCACCCATGGTTCTGTAATATTAATAGATTTATAAATACCTTCTGGTGGCGTTCCATATCAGCACCGATGGTTCTGTAATATTAATAGATTTATAAATACCTTCTGGTGGCGTTCCATATCAGCACCCGTGGTTCTGTAATATTAATAGATTTATAAATAAATTCTAGTACCATTGTTTGGTCATTCCTGCAGCACGGCTCCTATTATACTCTGAAGGTACACCTCCTGACAAGACACACACACACACACACACACACACACACACACACACACACACACACACACACACACACACACACACACACACACACACACACACACACACACACAGGCACTGGCTCATTTCCACCTGACGGGTTGAACTGTGGGGAGGGGGTAGTGGTGGCCGGGAGGGGGTAGGGGTGATGACTCAGGAGATTGTTGTAGCCGGGAAATGGGGAGGGAGGGAGGAGGGGTGTGGGGTACAATAGAGGGACTGGTGGGGGTAGAGGGCATAAGGGGGATGGTAGGGGAGGGGTATGGGGTACAGTGGAGGGACTGGTGGGGGAAGAGGGCATAAGGGGGATGGTAGGGGAGGGGTATGGGGTACAGTGGAGGGACTGGTGGGGGCAGAGGGCATAAGGGGGATGGTAGGGGAGGGGTATGGGGTACAGTGGAGGGACTGGTGGGGGTAGAGGGCATAAGGGGGATGGTAGGGGAGGGGTATGGGGTACAGTGGAGGGACTGGTGGGGGCAGAGGGCATAAGGGGGATGGTAGGGGAGGGGGGAGGGAGGGGGGTATGGGGTACAGTGGAGGGACTGGTGGGGGCAGAGGGCATAAGGGGATGGTAGGGGAGGGAGGGGGGGTATGGGGTACAGTGGAGGGACTGGTGGGGGCAGAGGGCATAAGGGGGATGGTAGGGGAGGGAGGGGGGGTATGGGGTACAGTGGAGGGACTGGTGGGGGCAGAGGGCATAAGGGGGATGGTAGGGGAGGGGTATTAACCCCTACACCGCGGGCTTGTTTACCAATGACTTGCGTGTCCCGCGGGGTTATTTAGGCTCCGACAGACTCTCAAAAAATATTTGCTAAAAATCAGTTATTAGTCCTAGACTAATAAAATTATATATGCTTATAGCACATACCTTCAGCTTTCTCCTGGAATGATTGTTGAGCCTTCGTCAGTTTCCGTAGGACTTGTGGAGACCTCTGAAGTAGGGTAACTAAGTCTCCACTTTACACTTCCCGACAACCCGTTATATGATTACCACAGCCAGATACAAACACTATAAATACTATTCTACCATTTTCAAGTAGTTTGGGATCCATACTAAAAAAAAAACAGTGTGAAAGCAATGGAAATTACGAGCGCGTCTGATCGCCGCACTTGCGCTAGTTCGCTCTAGGCACTCTGTCATTTATTATTCATAAAACCCCTCACACTTTATATTTCTATTACTATATCACACTTATATATATCTGGAGTCTTTCTCCATAAGTTTCCTTCAGTCGTATTAGTTTATTGTCACTGAAGTCATTCTATTTTTCAGTCAGTAAAATACGTAGAGAGCCACGGATTCACTCTCACTGTTATAACATAAATTATTTGTACTCATATTCTTATATTACTAATTACTTACATTACTATTTACATTTTCTATTCTATTTTCAATATTTACCCTTCTATTTTACTTACAATATGTTATTCACTGTCACTTTCAGTAAGATAAAACTATAATACACTGTTCAATCATATGAACTGAACATCCACTGCTTTCACCTGCTATTTACACATTATTTACACATTATTTCAAAATAATTCTGCTTCCACACATGCACTGTTAGAACTGCTTCTGGCTGTGATAATCGAAGAAGCAGGTTACACAGAGGGGAACCTGGCACTCAGCGCACTGCCAAGAGGTGCGTTTATGCTCAGGTGTGCGGCGTGTGGTATGCGCACATACCTGACACCTGCGAATCGCAGCCTTCCTTTTCCCTGTGGCAGGCATTAGCTCAAGTCTGTGCCGATCCATATACGCCCTCTGCTCAAGTCGGTCGGGAAGTGTAACTGGATGGCGCCTTGGAGTTGCTGCTTGCACCTTACCATATTTTTCCAGCAGCTGCTGGACACAAGTCCTGGCGAACAACCTCAGGGAGAAGGACTTGGGTGGCTTTACCTTCATCTTGTACAGGATGAAGGCGTTCAGCATCGTCATATCTATGAGATGCAGAAAAACTTTCCTGTACCACCTAGTATTCTTCCTGAGGCAGTCGATCTCACCAATCATCATGTCAGACTTGTCCACCAGCCGCATGTTTATATTATAGTCCAACACAGCATCAGGTTTCATCACAGGTTCGCCTGTCCTACGGTCGACCTTCCCACTGTCTGTCATCTCCCCCTTATGTACGGTGGTGAGCATGTGCACGACTCTCTTGTCATGCCACCGTATTGCCAGCATCTTCTCAGACTTGCGTAGGTGCACGTCTCCTCGCTGCGAGTTTCCCGCCTCTGGGAATTTGGGGAAGTTGGCACGATTACTTTTCACAGTGCCGCAGGAGCCAATGCCGTGCTCAGAAAGGTATTTGGCAAGTTTCGGTGCTGTATAGTAGTTGTCTGTATACAGCACATGATTCCCACCAAAATACTTTTCTAGGAGCACTTTCACTACACAGCCTGAGAAGCCAAGGGGGTGTGTTTTATCGAGATCGACAGTGCTGGCTGAATATATGACGAAGTCAAGGATGTACCCCGTCTTACAGTCGCACAGTACAAAGAACTTAATTCCAAAGCGATGGCGTTTGCTTGGAATGTACTGGACAAACCGAAGACGTCCTCTGAACAGAACCAAGGACTCATCAATGACAACCTTCTGAAATGGGTGGAAGAATGACATGAACTTATCCTTCATTCTGTTCAGAATCTCCCGGATCTTCCAGAGTGGGTTGGTTTGGGAAGGTACATCATTATCGGCAAAGTGCAGGTTTCCCATGATGTTCCGGAAGCGATCTCTGGCCATGTACTTGTTGAAGGTCGGTGAGGGTAGTAAGGGGTCCATGGACCAGTATTCTTCCAACTCATGCTTCTTGGAGTGTGGCATAAGAAGCATGAGGGCAAAGAACACATACAGCTCCTGCACTCCCAGCATGGTCCACTGTTGCATCTTGGCTGCACCTGTACCACTAGCAGCACGTTGTGATTCGAACCTGTTGGTCTCATCACATATGTGCTGCATGACTTCGTCATCTAGGAAGGCCAAAAGGTAGTCGACACACTCAGCATTTTCGTCCATAGTGAAGGCAGGCTGAACTCCTGACGAGCTCTCATCGAAAACCAGGTTTTCGGGGACAAAATCTGACCCTTCCGTCCACGCGAAGGCGTCCAGGATTCCCTGGCGTAGCGGTGGAGGGATGGTGGTGGTGGTGGTGGTGGAGGTTGGCTGAGAGGGAGGCTTATCTCTGTCAAGGTCACTCGCACTGACCCTAGGTTGCCGTACAGCACTAGCAGCCCTTACCCTACTAGCTACACTACTTTTCACTCTCTTAGATCTACCTCTACCTCTACGGCCGGCCTTCACTGTTGATGCTGGTGGTGACTCCGACGACGAAGACTCCGGAGATAACTCAGCCGACGATGATGACGAGATGAGTAAAGCGGGGCTTGGGGAACGGGGAGGTGAATGCTTTCGTGACTCATGGCGGGCTGGGTCACGTGGGGGCATTGTTCTGGGGCTAACACACCGCCTTTTCACTCCCTTCCCAAATTCTTGTCCTTCCTGCACTAAAGGCTCCTTTCCCTTGGAGCTAGACACAGATTCACTGGTAGGAGCACTTGTTGTCGCTGTTTCTGGCGCGATAACTTCACCCGGCTCATCACACGATTCACCGGAATCGTCAAAATCGCTATCCATTATTATCATGGACAATTCAGCAAGTTCTCGTGCCACTGCAGAGTCACTGAGGCCTTTCCTGCTTGCCTCAACACTTTTCTTGGGGGTAGAGGTCACGGGGCCCTTTGCAATGGGCGCAGAAGCGGCAGGAATGGCGGGGCGCGAGTGCAACATGTTGTCTCTGCAGTGGAGGACAAGGAACTAAATGCCGCGGCTTATCTGAGAAGGGAAGGGTTGACAATGACACTTTAGGCTGACTGCTGCTAACTTACATGCTAATTTTTTATAGGTAGAAAATCTCGGCAATAAATAAAGAAATAGGTAGTTCCAGGTGAATGTAAATGTCAATTAGGATTCTCCCTTCCTTTCTGATATATATTTTTATTACAGACATCGATTACAAGGCATAAATCAAACGGGAAATTACCGTGGTAATGTAGCGAATGAATGCACGTGAGGTTTTGTCAGGTGATAATTAGGTAATTTCTGGAGTATAACACTATCACTTACCTGGTTTTTTTTTTGGTATATATTATTGGGTAAAAATATTGGGCATAGGGCTTATTTCAATGGATGAAATCTGTGGAAAAAGAAGGGGGAAATTTCCGTAGCGCAGCGCGGCGTGGGAGGTGAGAGGAGAGGGTAATGGAGGGCAGGTAGGGAGGGGAGTCACGAAGGGGGTAAATTATCTGAGAAGGGAAGGGTTGACAATGACACTTTAGGCTTACTGCTGCTAACTTACATGCTAATTTTTTATAGGTAGAAAATCTCTGCAATAAATAAAGAAATAGGTAGTTCCAGGTGAATGTAAATGTCAATTAGGATTCTCCTTTCCTTTCTGATATATATTTTTATTACAGACATCGATTACAAGGCATAAATCAAAGGGGAAATTACCGTGGTAATGTAGCGAATGAATGCACGTGAGGTGTTGTCAGGTGATAATTAGCCAATTTATGGAGTATAACACTATCACTTACCTTTTTTTTTTTTTGGTATATATTATTGGGTAAAAATATAGGGCATAGGGCTTATTTCAATGGATGAAATCTGTGGAAAAAGAAGGGGGAAATTTCCGTAGCGCAGCGCGGCGTGGGAGGTGAGAGGAGAGGGTAATGGAGGGCAGGTAGGGAGGGGAATCACGAAGGGGGTAAAATAGCTAAAATGTCAACAATGGATGGGAGTACAGATGAGATTTGGAGTGCTGACTAGTGTTGGACATTGGCAGTACTGATATATGATACAAGCCACCACTTGAGAGCCCGGGATAATTCAAAATAACACAGAATCACAAAAGTGACGCCCCGCGGTATGATCCATTGTAGCCGAGCGTCACGAAAGTGACGCCCCGCGGTTAAGGGGTTAAGGTAGTGGGTATAGGAAGGGTGGGCATTGGCAGTTGACAGCCACTGCGTAGAAAGTGCTATAAACATTTGCATGTGTCATGAATAAAGGGATAACAATGTATATTAAATTATTCAGGCTAAGTGTTCAGGAAGCGGCACATGGAACAAACCAGCAGTACCACACGTGAACACACAGGCAGGGCTTTGTACCCTGCCTGGGGCTGTACAATGTGGGTATGCTGGTACCTGTACCTCTAGGTAAATATGGCCAAATATTACAGGGAACTGAACACACCGCGTTGTTCACGGCTTGTTTGAACGATTTAATGGCATAGAATATCAGAGGTAAGATGTGACAGTGGTGGAGCACTATTGCACACACCACTATTGCACACACCACTATTGCACACACCACTATTGCACACACCACTATTGCACACACCACTATTGTACACACCGCTATTGCACACACTATTGTACACACCACTATTGCACACACCACTATTGCACACACCACTTGCACACACTATTGCACACACTATTGCACACACCACTATTGCACACACTATTGCACACACTATTGCACACACTATTGCACACACCACTATTGCACACACCACTATTGCACACACCACTATTGCACACACTATTGCACACACCACTGACCCACACACTCCTGTCACCATGAGTCTCCAGTCACAGGCCACTTTGTCTATCTACCTACTTATCTATCTAGCTTTGTAGCCTTCTGTCTTTCTGTCTGTCTATCTGTCTTTCTATCGGTCTATCTTTCTGTCTTTCTATCTATCTACCTTTCTGTCTTTCTATCTGTCTATCTTTCTGTCCTTCTATCCATCTACCTTTCTGTCTTTCTATCTGTCTGTCTTTCTGGCCTTCTGTCTGTCTATCTATCTGGCCATCTTTCTGTCTATCTTTCTAGCCTACTGTCTGTCCATCTGTCTATCTTCCTAGCCTTCTGTCTGTCTATCTATCTATCTTTCTAGCCTCCCTTCTGTCTGTCTATCTGTTTATCTTTCTAGTCGTCTGTCTATCATTCTACCCTCCTGTCTGTCTATCTGTCTTTCTATCCTTCCGTCTGTTTATCTGTCTTTCTGTCCTTCTGTCTCTTTATCTATCTTTTTAGCCTTCTTTCTGTCTGTCTACTTGTCTTTCTTTCTAGTCTTCTTTCTATCTATCTTTCTATCCTGTCTATTTATCTGTCTATCCTTCTGTCTATATATCTGTCTATCTTTCTATCCTTCTGTCTATATATCTATCTATCTTTCTATCCTTCTGTCTACTTATCTATCTTTCTGCCCTTCTGTCTGTTTGTCTATCCTTCTATCCTCTTGTCTGTCTATCTCTCTTTCTAGCCCTCTTTCTGTCTGTCTGTCTGTCCATCTTTCTAACCTTCGGTATGTCTATTTATCTATCTTTATAGCCTTCTGTCTATTTATCTCGCCCTCTGTCTGTCTATCTTTCTATCTTTCAAGCCTTCTGTCTATCTGTCTAGCTAGTCTGTCTGTCTATATATCTTTCTATCTTTCAAGCCTTCTGTCTATCTGTTTAGCTGGTCTGTCTGTCTGTCTTTCAAGCCTTCTGTCTATCTGTTTAGCTGGTCTGTCTCTCTGTCTTTCAAGCCTTCTGTCTATCTGTCTAGCTGGTCTGTCTGTCTATCTATCTTTCAAGCCCTCTGTCTGTCTGTCTTTCAAGCCTTCTGTCTATCTGTCTAGCTGGTCTGTCTGTCTTTCAAGCTCTCTGTCTGTCTATCTATCTTTCAAGCCTTCTGGCTATATATCTTTATAGCCTTTTGTTTATCTATCTCTCTGTCTAGCCTTCTGTCTATCTATCTATCTATCATTCTAGTCTTGTCTGTCAGTGTAGCCTTCTGTGTATCTGATTACCTGTCTGTCCATCTATTTTTCTGTCTATCCATCCATCCATCCATGCATCTCTTTCTCTCTGTACCTGTATATCTCTTTACCGGTGTGTGTTTACAAAAAGATAAGGTGATATATAGAGGGGGAGATAGATAGACTGCTGGACAGATGAATGGATAGTCAAGGTAATTCAGTAATAATACCTGGTAACTACTGAATACCTGAGTAACACAGCACAGGATGGAACTTCCTAGCACAAAAAAGTCAGATAAATCTTTAAGATTGCATAAACACAATACAGTAAAGGTGGGTTTAAAGAATAACAAGAAAATAATAGAACACAGTTTTTTGTGTATGTCTTCAACAGACTGCTGAGTCTAACCTTCCTTGCAGAAGGAACTGAAGGACCCACAGTCATGGACACCTAGACATGCTGCACCCAGCCACAGTTCTGGGAAGTCTTCCAGATCTTGACTGCAGTTATGCTGGTGTACGACATTCGTCTGTCCATAAGTTTTTTCATACAGAGCAATCCATTTTGGGCTCACCTGCAACATCAAAGCACTCATGATCATGATAAGGCAGACACTTTAAAATGGAGGTCTATCAAAGACGAAGTGTGGTTAAGTTAATGCTTATCGAGTAAATGACAGTCATGCAGAGGGACCACCAAAGTTTTGCCGAGTGCCAGTCTGCGTCAGCAATACCACCCACAACACTCAGTTTGACATGGCGGCCTCAGCTGTACTGCTGGGTAAACAAACACTGTACAAGTGTCTGGCACAAAAATCAGACTCAGGCTCTTACATTTGCCAGTTAAAATAATGTGCTAAGCAGTGCATCACCAGCTTCCCGTAATATTGTCAGCTTCCAGGAGCTTACAAAATGTCCAAATTGCACACCGAAGGGTGAATTAGGCTGATTACTGACGAATACAATGATACTAACAGTGAGAATACAATACACTACAATACATCAGCTATGGTGTATTAATATAGGAGATAAGGTGTTGTAAGAGTATCAGACGAGAGAAAAATGAATGCAAGAAAAACTAAAATACATTAGAAAAAAAAATAACTAGAGAGGCACTAAATTACTGTAAAACACCGTAAGCAGACGACCAAACAATGGCATGCAACGAAACTGAGTGGCCAAAGCCACTCATACATTAAAAAATAATAATAATAAAATAAAATAAAGGAGGGACTCTACAGTGTTTCTAGGCCAAAAAGTGCCATGCATTATATTACTCCTTGCCAGCACTGATGCCACATTGCTTTCCACTGTACCTAACCACTGCCATTAACTTAGCCTTTACCACAGATAAAATAGGACAAGTTCATGAATAAATGGAACAAATGTTTAGCAGTTGTACACTTATGCCTTTACAAACATACCTTTTATTACCTTACCCCCTCCCCAACCATTACCCCTACCCCACCACTACCTTACCCCCTCCCCAACCATTACCCCTACCCCACCACTACCTTACCCCCTCCCCAACCATTACCCCTACCCCACCACTACCTTACCCCCTCCCCAACCATTACCCCTACCCCACCACTACCTTACCCCCTCCCCAACCATTACCCCTACCCCACCACTACCTTACCCCCTCCCCAACCATTACCCCTACCCCACCACTACCTTACCCCCTCCCCAACCATTACCCCTACCCCACCACTACCTTACCCCCTCCCCAACCATTACCCCTACCCCACCACTACCTTACCCCCTCCCCAACCATTACCCCTACCCCACCACTACCTTACCCCCTCCCCAACCATTACCCCTACCCCACCACTACCTTACCCCCTCCCCAACCATTACCCCTACCCCACCACTACCTTCCCCCCTCCCCAACCATTACCCCTACCCCACCACTACCTTACCCCCTCCCCAACCATTACCCCTACCCCACCACTACCTTACCCCCTCCCCAACCATTACCCCTACCCCACCACTACCTTACCCCCTCCTCAACCATTACCCCTACCCCACCACTACCTTACCCCCTCCCCAACCATTACCCCTACCCCACCACTACCTTACCCCCTCCCCAACCATTACCCCTACCCCACCACTACCTTACCCCCTCCCCAACCATTACCCCTACCCCACCACTACCTTACAATACCCTCCCCAACCACTACCCCTACCCCACCACTACCTTACCCCCTCCCCAACCATTACCCCTACCCCACCACCACCTTACTCTCACCCCAACCACCATTTATTCCCCACCCTCTTCACCAGCATAAACCTACACCCCCACCCTATCCCCACCACCGTTTTCCCCCTCCCCAGTGCTTACCCTCTCCCAGCTAGTAAATTACCCCCTACACAACCACCACCCCCTCCCCCTCCCCCATCCAATCTTCACCACCAACACCCAACCTTCCATCCTCCACCACCACCACCTAACCATTCTCCTCAACCCCCCCTTTCCCCACCCTGGCTGTATCCCCACCATCCTGTTGTACCTGATCCTCCTTCCCTCCACCACATACCCCAACCCTTTCCCCACCCTGGCTGTATCCCCACCATCCTGTTGTACCCGATCCTCCTTCCCTCCACCACATACCCCAACCCTTTCCCCACCCTGGCTGTATCCCCACCATCCTGTTGTACCTGATCCTCCTTCCCTCCACCACATACCCCAACCCCTACTGACCTGGATCGTGAGGGAGTGAGTGAGTGAGGGGTGGAGGGTGGTCCAGGGGTCAGCTACATGGGTCGCCGTCTGGCCGTGCTTGTCACACCTGATATACACACTGTCAACAGTAGCATTAACGGCAGGTAGGTGGTATATGTCAAATCTGGCTCCTGTGTAGTTACCCTCTTGGTCACGGAAACCAATGCTAAGGTACCAGGATACATTGTGTGAAGGTGGGTAGTGTACCAGCTGGGCCTGGTGTGTGGTGTGCCCTCCCTCCTGGCCAGACTGGAGTGTCAGGGATATATACTTGGGTTGCTTTGGCACATGGGTCATCTGGCAGCCTGGGGTAAAACAACACAGGTTACCACTACATTGCTAACCCCACTACTATTAACACCCTTATTTTGTTAACACCAGTACTACTGACAAAGGTACTATGTCAACACCAGTACTGTTAGCATAACACTGTTGGCAACAATATTACCAACACCACGACTCAGCTGACACCACTGCCGCTAACACCACTACTTGGTTGACACAAAAGGTGTTAATACCAAAAATGTTACCAATACCACCACAGTTCTCACTCCAGCTATGTTACCACCACTACTGTTAACGCCACTACTCTGTTTACCTTACTGAATAACACTACTTCTTTGTTATTATCAGCGATGATGTTTTTGCCAGCGTCTGTGTGTGTGTGTGTGTGTGTGTTACCATTACATCTCATGAACGGCTTGAGCTATCAACATGAAACCTTCAGGGTATCAAGATGTGGCCAAAATCTTGGACGAGTTTGAGATAATGGGCACTCGAGGTCAAGGTCAAAGTCACCATAATGACTGCCAAAGGTCAACTATAAACGGTTCCAGGGAGTCTGACGCACTGATTTTGCCAGCCGAGGACAGGTGGATTTGGTAACACTGCGCGATGCACTCGGGCGGTGCTTGGTGGATTTCCGTTGTGTTTGAACGTGCACCAAATTGACTTTGTATTCCAACCAAGGCACCTCATTGATTTGTTAGATACCGGAATATACAGATACAAATTAAAGCAATGATATCTTTAATGATAAATATGTGCCTTTTAAATTACTAGAGATAAACCTGAACGACACTGACAACAAAACTAAGTAAAGCAGCGACTGGATGCATACGAACAACAATCAGCCACTGATTTAAATTGATTTCATTAGGTTTGATTTCGTTCACACTGTACGCGGTTTTATTACAGCAGCAGAGTTCAACTGTTATTTTCTCATGAGTTTTGCTTTTATCTTACTTTCCTTTCTTCCACCATAACAAAAATTCGGTTCATTCTATAATGATGTAATCCATTACTTTCCCGGCTCTCTGTCGAGGGGACAAAGATACATGCTTGAGGAAAGGGTGCATAGTGACCAGGGATAGGGTGTCCGTCTGTCTGTCTGTATGTCTGTCTCTTATGATACACAAATGTTTGGGAAAATCAAACATTAAACTTAATCATGTAAAATAATTGTACTGAATCTGACCGGGAATACAAACAAATGCAGATTTTTAAAGCTACTGTTACCTATGAAGGTAATGAAAATGTGTATGTACATTATATATATTGAGAATAGCATGTATTGACCCCAGTGTGTGTGTGTGTGTGTGTGTGTGTGTGTGTGTGTGTGTGTGTGTGTGTGCTCACACAAATCATATTAGAAGACAAGCTAAGCGTATCTAGGGTCAGGTTGTATATTAGTAGATGAGGTAATGAAGGGCATGGTGTACACTGTAGACTGTGACACTGTAGTAGTGGTGGGAAAAACATTCCAGCCTTCACAGAACCTCGGAACCACCTCGCTATCAACGTCTGAATTCCCGCCACAGTTGCTGACTGTTGTTCGTATGCATCCAGTCGCTGTTTTACTTAGTTTTGTTGTCAGTGTCGTTCAGGTTTATCTCTAGTAATTTAAAAGGCACATATTTATCATTAAAGATATCATTGCTTTAATTTGTACCTGTATATTCCGGTTTCTAACAAATCAATGAGGTGCCTTGGTTGGAATACAAAGTCAATTTGGTGCACGTTCAAACACAACGGAAATCCACCAAGCACCGCCCGAGTGCATCGCGCAGTGTTACCAAATCCACCTGTCCTCGGCTGGCAAAATCAGTGCGTCAGACTCCCTGGAACCGAGTATTGTGTCTAGTTTCTTTAATATGGACTGGCTTTTGGTGAAATGCGGTGACTGAATTCCGTAGAGTTTTGCAAATTTTCTTCACATTTGGTTTGTAAGTAACTTGTGACTTAGCCAGCAACATATTCCGGAGGTCGATTATCATTCGGCTCCCGTGTGCTTTTCTTTTATAATATAATTGTGTTAACACATTATTATTATTATTATTATTATTATTATTATTATGTCAGGAAAGGAGGTTGTGCATTTGTAACTCGTATTTCAAACACAAAGATACACATAAATATACATGGTATAGAGGGAACGGGGATCGTGTTGAAAGAAGCCTAATTGATTACGTGCTCGTAGAGAGGTCGATGATGGGAATGCTTGCTGATACGAGGGCCGTCAGAGGACGATGTGGAGGTCTGTCAGATCACATGGTCGTGGTATGCAAGATCAAGCTGAGAGGAGTGAGGTGGACCAGGAGAGAGACAGGAGCAGTCAGCGAGAAAGACTGAAAGTTGAGAAGCTGAGGATCAAAGAAATGGCAGATGAATACAGGACCAAAGTAGAGGAGGAGTTAGAATCAGTGAATTGGAATGAAATGGATTTGGACAGCCTGTGGAATGCATATAGGAATTGCTTAGTTAGGAATGCTAAAGTGGTGTGTGGTGTGGCAAGAGTAACAACAAAGAAAAAAGGTACGGCATGGTGGGATGAGGAGGTTAAGAGAGCAATGGAGGAAAAGAGGAAGAAGTGGCTGGAGTGGTTACAGGACAGGGGTTCAGTTGAATTAAGAACTGAATATGTTGAGAGATGGAAGCACATAAAGAGACTAGTGAAGAGGAAAAAAAAGGTAAATGATGATCTAGAAAGAAAAATGAATGAAAACTACCCTGAAAGAAGGAAGTTATTCTGGAAAGAGGTGTGGAAATGTAGAAGTGAAAGCGGTAAGAAATGGGATGGTGTGAAGGATGCAGGTGGTAGATTATTAACCCATGGAGATGAAGTAAGGACCAGATGGAAAGAATATTTTGAAAGCCTTATGAATGGGGATAGAGAGAGCAGAGCAGCTGTAAACATGATTGGTTTTGTGGGTGTGCAGAGAAGGAATGCAGTGCCAGGAGACATGACACTCGCACAGGTGAAGAGTGCTGTGAAGCGGCTTAAAAAAGGGAAAGCAGCTGGGGTTGATGAGGTGTATGCAGATATACTTAAGAGTAGTGGAGAGAGTGGAATGAAGTGCTTGTTGGAGGTATGTAAGAAGACATGAACGAGTGAAACTATGCCCGCAGAGTGGAAAAAGGCTGTGATTGTACCCCTGTACAAAAATAAAGGTGAGCGAAGTGAGTGCAAGAATTATCGTGGCATAAGTTTATTGAGTGTGGTAGGGAAGGTATATGGAAGAATTATTACAGAGAAAGTAAGAGAGATATCAGAAGTCCTAGTGGGTGATGAACAGGGTGGCATTAGGAGTGGCAGAGGATGTGTGGATCAGTATTTGCAGTGAGACAGATAGCAGAGAAGGCCTGTGAGAAGGACCATAAGGTGTTTATGGCATTCATGGATCTGGAGAAAGCATGCAACGAAGTAAACAAAGAAAGATCGTGGAAGGTTTTGCGCATGTGCGGTGTGGATGGTAAGCTGCTAGGTGCTGTCAAGAGTTTTTATGATGGTAGTGAAGCACGTGTAAGGGTAAATGGGCATCTATGTGAATGGTTCACCATCTGTGTGGGCGTGCGACAAGGTTGTGTGATGTCCCCATGGTTGTTCAATCTGTGATGAGAGAAGTAAAAACACGAGTAATGGAGAGAGGGATGACGTTGGTAATGAATGGTGATGGATGGAAAATCTCAAATTTGATGTATGCTGATGATGCAGTACTGCTTGCAAGCACCGGACAAGAACTTGGTAGGCTAGTGCAGAGTTTTGCTGATGTCTGTGAGCATTGTGCCTTGAGAGTAAATGTAGAAAAGAGTAAAGTGATGGTTATTGAGAGAGAAGGTGACTCCCAGTGTGATGTTACAGTGAATGGAGAGAGACTGGAATTGGTGAGAGAGTTCAAATACCTGGATACAATGATAGAAAAGAGAGGAAAATGTGCAAAAGAAGTGGAAAGTAGACTGACACAAGGAGGAAAAGTAGCTGGTGCAATGAAGGCCTTGATAAGAAACAGAGGCTTGAGTGCTGCAGCTGCGCATGGCTTACATGAAGGAGTGTTAGTGTCAGCTTTAACATATAGATGTGAGACTATGATGTGGCATGAAAATGAAATGTCAGGAGTAAGAGCAGTGGATATGGGACTGCTGAGGAATGTATATGGAGTACAGACGGTGGATAGGATACGAAATAATGTGATTCGTAAAAGATCTGGAGTGAGGAATTCTGTGGACACCAGAATCAAAGA
>NC_136965.1:32500-85000 GCF_032717465.1 Coenobita brevimanus
AGGGCTGAGTCAGAGGCATGTAAAGGCTGAGTCAGGTGAGGGGGGAGGGCTGCCGCAGGGGTTAGACGAGGCCTGTGAGAACATGGGAGGGAAAGAGAGAGCAGGGTTAGTGCATGTGGAGGAGGGGACTGTGGGGTTATGATAACAAGAAGGAAGGAATGAGGTTAAAAGCAAGGGATTAGTTAACCCGTACAGCGTCGGCCGATTTGGCTTATATGTACACGCCCAGCGTCGGGACTATGGAAAAAAATTTTATTGGCTAGATGGGTCAGAAATGCTGAAAAAACATGAGTTTCATTCATGAAAACGTTCGCTTTCAACTCGAAGATTGTTTTTTTTTTCCCATGTCGGGCATTGCCGAAAATTACGTTTTTCCCCCCATAGAGTTTTACAGCCCTTACGTAATTCGGTCGCGGCTAGTCAACAACGATTTTCGTAAGCCTTATCCATTTACTACACATGTCTAAGATACCAAAATACTTACAATAGACTAAACTATTCACAAAATATACATATCTTGATAATTTATATTATATATTGTAGGCATAAAAATGTAACATAAAATGCAGATGAAAGGTATAGAAATTAGAGAAAAGTTACTGTAACAGAAAAGTAAGGTATTTGGAAAAAAGGAATACTAATAAATAGGTAAAAAAAAAAAAAACCATGAGTTTCACAGATCGTCAATCAAATCCACAAGGAAATACTTTTTTTTTTCGTATATAAGAATGCTTACTTTTCATTCCCATCCCGTAGACTTCAGAGATTTTACATATATTTGGTGGGGGAAAATAAAAATGCAGTTATGACAATTCTAGGCTTACATTTTCGTATTCAATGCTTACATAAACAACCAAAACGCTTGAAGTACAGTATACTAATCAAAAAATGTACTTATTGTGATAAATAATAATGATAAACATGATAAACTCATCCTCACTATGATAAACTCATCCTCACTATCACTATCCACTAATGATGCATCGCTATCAGCATATACCACACTTTCACTCATCTTAGACGATACAGTATCGTCTAGAGCTTTGTCTATTTCTTCTTGGGAGAGACCGGAACGACGAGCTTGAGACATCTTGACAGCGTAAAAGCTCAACTCAGAGTGATGGCCTAGGTAGGCCAAGGAGGGGGTAAGGGAGGCCTGGAGGGGTCAGGTTGTACAGTGAGACAGTGGAATGAAACAATGGTGTTCATAGAAGGTCGCGTTCACACTGTCACGACATGTAAAGACTTACTACAAGTGCGCGAATATGAGGTGGTATATATACCACCGCGACGCTCTAGTCACTGGGAGCTCAGGTGGTATATATACCACCGCGACGCTGTACGGGTAGGGGTTATCAGCAAATGAAGGGAGGTGAGGACGGGGTTAGAAGTAGGTAAGGGGTAGACGGCTAGGGATAGGGGTAGGAATGAGAAGATGGTTAGGGTGAAAGAGGGGGCTTAGTAGAAAGAGCAGAAGAAATCTGGATACAGGGACGTGGCAGGAGAGTGTGATGTTAGGAACACAGGAAGCAGGAAGGACTGAGCAGGTGAAAGGGTAAGTTAAGAGCATAGGTTATGAGAAGGTTAGAAGTTGAGGGGAAGGGAATGGTGGAAGTAGACGAGGGAAGGGGGGTTGAAAGTAGAGGGAGGGAGAAGGTAAGAAATAGAGGGAAGGGGCTTTTGAGGAGACAGGGGCAGTTATGAGGACAAGGAAAGGTTTGTTAGCAGCAGGGGAAGGATGGATGTTAGATGTTGGCTTAAGAATGATGTTAGAAGTAAGGTCTGGGAGAAGCTTATTTCACTTACGAGGAATGAAGGCAGGAAGAAATGGCGTTTATAAGTTACATTTGGTTACGGAGAATGAAGGAAGGAATGGCGTGTTTAAGTTAAATGTTAGTGCACAAGGAACCAAAATTAGACAAAGTATTATGGCACAACACAATTTAAAAGTCCTTGGCTGTGCAAGTAAAAATGTTATTCATGAAAGTGATACACGTACACCCACATTCAGTGCAACTACTACACTATGTGAAGAACCAGTCTCAAGTGTGGTGCTTGATCTGTGGCATTTTATGGCAGAGAGAGAGAGAGAGAGAGAGAGAGAGAGAGAGAGAGATTGCACACTTCCTAAGACAAAGTAAATGACTCTCTCTCTCTCTCTCTCTCTCTCTCTCTCTCCTTACTTAATTGGCTAAAATTGGCGCCTTTCACCCCACAGTTCTCGACTACAAGCTGTTATGACAAGCTATCACTAGTATGTGTGGGTGTAGGAGACAAATGGTATGAAGCGTGTACGTGTGGGTGTTTAGGCCTGTGGGGTGGAGTGTAAGTGTGGGTGTTTATGCCTGTGGGGTGGAGTGTAAGTGTGGGTGTTTAGGCCTGTGGGATGGAGTGTAAGTGTGGGTGTTTAGGCCTGTGGGGTGGAGTGTAAGTGTGGGTGTTTAGGCCTGTGGGGTGGAGTGTAAGTGTGGGTGTTTAGGCCTGTGGGGTGGAGTGTAAGTGTGGGTGTTTAGGCCTGTGGGGTGGAGTGTAAGTGTGGGTGTTTAGGCCTGTGGGGTGGAGTGTAAGTGTGGGTGTTTAGGCCTGTGGGGTGGAGTGTAAGTGTGGGTGTTTAGGCCTGTGGGATGGAGTGTAAGTGTGGGTGTTTAGGCCTGTGGGATGGAGTGTAAGTGTGGGTGTTTAGGCCTGTGGGATGGAGTGTAAGTGTGGGTGTTTAGGCCTGTGGGGTGGAGTGTAAGTGTGGGTGTTTAGGCCTGTGGGGTGGAGTGTAAGTGTGGGTGTTTAGGCCTGTGGGGTGGAGTGTAAGTGTGGGTGTTTAGGCCTGTGGGATGGAGTGTAAGTGTGGGTGTTTAGGCCTGTGGGGTGGAGTGTAAGTGTGGGTGTTTAGGCCTGTGGGGTGGAGTGTAAGTGTGGGTGTTTAGGCCTGTGGGGTGGAGTGTAAGTGTGGGTGTTTAGGCCTGTGGGGTGGAGTGTAAGTGTGGGTGTTTAGGCCTGTGGGGTGGAGTGTAAGTGTGGGTGTTTAGGCCTGTGGGGTGGAGTGTAAGTGTGGGTGTTTAGGCCTGTGGGGTGGAGTGTAAGTGTGGGTGTTTAGGCCTGTGGGGTGGAGTGTAAGTGTGGGTGTTTAGGCCTGTGGGGTGGAGTGTAAGTGTGGGTGTTTAGGCCTGTGGGGTGGAGTGTAAGTGTGGGTGTTTAGGCCTGTGGGGTGGAGTGTAAGTGTGGGTGTTTAGGCCTGTGGGGTGGAGTGTAAGTGTGGGTGTTTAGGCCTGTGGGGTGGAGTGTAAGTGTGGGTGTTTAGGCCTGTGGGGTGGAGTGTAAGTGGGTGTTTAGGCCTGTGGGGTGGAGTGTAAGTGTGGGTGTTTAGGCCTGTGGGGTGGAGTGTAAGTGTGGGTGTTTAGGCCTGTGGGGTGGAGTGTAAGTGTGGGTGTTTAGGCCTGTGGGGTGGAGTGTAAGTGTGGGTGTTTAGGCCTGTGGGGTGGAGTGTAAGTGTGGGTGTTTAGGCCTGTGGGGTGGAGTGTAAGTGTGGGTGTTTAGGCCTGTGGGGTGGAGTGTAAGTGTGGGTGTTTAGGCCTGTGGGGTGGAGTGTAAGTGTGGGTGTTTAGGCCTGTGGGGTGGAGTGTAAGTGTGGGTGTTTAGGCCTGTGGGGTGGAGTGTAAGTGTGGGTGTTTAGGCCTGTGGGGTGGAGTGTAAGTGTGGGTGTTTAGGCCTGTGGGATGGAGTGTAAGTGTGGGTGTTTAGGCCTGTGGGGTGGAGTGTAAGTGTGGGTGTTTAGGCCTGTGGGGTGGAGTGTAAGTGTGGGTGTTTAGGCCTGTGGGGTGGAGTGTAAGTGTGGGTGTTTAGGCCTGTGGGGTGGAGTGTAAGTGTGGGTGTTTAGGCCTGTGGGGTGGAGTGTAAGTGTGGGTGTTTAGGCCTGTGGGGTGGAGTGTAAGTGTGGGTGTTTAGGCCTGTGGGGTGGAGTGTAAGTGTGGGTGTTTAGGCCTGTGGGGTGGAGTGTAAGTGTGGGTGTTTAGGCCTGTGGGGTGGAGTGTAAGTGTGGGTGTTTAGGCCTGTGGGATGGAGTGTAAGTGTGGGTGTTTAGGCCTGTGGGGTGGAGTGTAAGTGTGGGTGTTTAGGCCTGTGGGGTGGAGTGTAAGTGTGGGTGTTTAGGCCTGTGGGGTGGAGTGTAAGTGTGGGTGTTTAGGCCTGTGGGGTGGAGTGTAAGTGTGGGTGTTTAGGCCTGTGGGGTGGAGTGTAAGTGTGGGTGTTTAGGCCTGTGGGGTGGAGTGTAAGTGTGGGTGTTTAGGCCTGTGGGGTGGAGTGTAAGTGTGGGTGTTTAGGCCTGTGGGGTGGAGTGTAAGTGTGGGTGTTTAGGCCTGTGGGGTGGAGTGTAAGTGTGGGTGTTTAGGCCTGTGGGGTGGAGTGTAAGTGTGGGTGTTTAGGCCTGTGGGGTGGAGTGTAAGTGTGGGTGTTTAGGCCTGTGAGGTGGAGTGTAAGTGTGGGTGTTTAGGCCTGTGGGGTGGAGTCAGGAGTCTGGGGCTTAAATGGTCAGTAAATGTGAGTGTGGCCCGTTAATTAGCATCACCTTTGCTTACCTTATCCTTTTATCACCGAGTTTTGGCACTCTGAACCCTACTTCATACCAGGTGGGAACAGAGGTCTGGATGATGATGATGATGGCAGCAGAGATGGACAGATTGATAGATAAAGAGAGGGAGAGGGGGGGAATGGTGGTATCGTGTGACAATGTGTGGCATCTGTACAGAGAGAGAGAGAGAGAGAGAGAGAGAGAGAAGGGTGTGGCTGGTGGCTTCGTGTGTCAGTTTGTGGCCTGAGTACAATGTATATGCTTAGTACACAACACAGTCCCTGGTGGTGGTGTTGTAGGCAGTGGTGAGGTATGTGGTAATACTCACGTGTCGTGCAGTACGTCATGGACCCACAGGAACCACCAGGCACACATGTCACCAACAGGAACAGGTCAGGGAACTCCAAGGAGAGGACTGGGCACTTGCCTGGCTCCGTCTCTGTGATCTGGTCCCCGTTGGTCACACTGACCTTCATCTGTTCTCGCTCCACCTGCAGTAAGAACAAAATATTATGTATTAGTGGCATGGGGCGTTTGACCCCTTTAAGCCGGTATTGTATTTCTCGCATTTTCTTGAAACCTTCACCAGATTTCTTTTAGTATGGGAAAGCCTTTTGCACCTCGAGGGATTTGGTGCATCCTTCATTAAAGTGTTCAGTATAAGGTACTTATCTTGAGTACAGTCCAATGGTGTGAAGGCAGCAAGAAGAACATACAAGGCTACATCATGGCACTGAAGGCATTAAACAACTGTGAGACATCACTGGATATTGTGGCAACATCTTACTATCTCACACTCGAGTGCCTTCATTAGTACTGATGTGCTGGACTTTATGTCAGAATTATTACATTTATACCAGTGTTAATTGTTACACACACACACACACACACACACACACACACACACACACACACACACACACACACACACACACACACACACACACACACACACACACTCGAGTGCCTTCATTAGTACTGATGTGCTGGACTTTATGTCAGAATTATTACATTTATATCAGTGTTAATTGTTACACACACACACACACACACACACACACACACACACACACACACACACACACACACACACACACACACACACACTCGAGTGCCTTCATTAGTACTGATGTGCTGGACTTTATGTCAGAATTATCACATTTATACCAGTGTTAATTGTTACACACACACACACACACACACACACACACACACACACACACACACACACACACACACTCGAGTGCCTTCATTAGTACTGATGTGCTGGACTTTATGTCAGAATTATCACATTTATACCAGTGTTAATTGTTACACACACACACACACACACACACACACACACACACACACACACACACACACACACACACACACTCACACACTCGAGTGCCTTCATTAGTACTGATGTGCTGGACTTTATGTCAGAATTATCACATTTATACCAGTGTTAATTGTTACACACACACACACACACACACACACACACACACACACACACACACACACACACACACACACACACACACACACACACACACACACTCGAGTGCCTTCATTAGTACTGATGTGCTGGACTTTATGTCAGAATTATCACATTTATACCAGTGTTAATTGTTACACACACACACACACACACACACACACACACACACACACACACACACACACACACACACACACACACACACACACACACACACACACACACACACCTGTGAACCCACAACACCACAACTAACCTGAATTTTGATCCTGCGAGTCACCACCTGTGTGCTGTTGTCAGGCTCGGTAGGGTTGGTGGTGGTTGCAGGGTTGGTGGTGGTTGCAGGGTTGGTGGTGGTTGCAGGGTTGGCGGTGGTTGCAGGGGTGGCGGTGGTTGCAGGGTTGGTGGTGGTTGCAGGGGTGGTGGTGGGTGCCGGGGTGGTGGGGGCCGTGTTAATGGTGAGGGTCAGTGTTGAGTTTTCACCACTCACATCAAAACACCAGAACTTTGCTGCGTCCACGTCAGCAGACTCGTCAGCATTCATGGTTACTTTAAGAGTAGCCTCGAGAGACCTATTTGATAAAGTTCTGACTTCGAACGCTAGACCAGATGCGGCATTTGTTACAGACTGGTGAAGCTCAAACTCGGCTTCAAGCATTTCCTCCTTGTCTTTCTTCCTGAGTGCCACTGGGTGACGGGTGGGATATGTTGGCACCGTGACTTTGTGGCATTCTGAAAGGAAGACCAGGAAAAGCGATAAGTGTGGACTCCTTAACAATTTTTCAGGGGTCGTTTTTTCTTGGCTAAATAAAATATTGTGGTGTTAGCCAAAATAACCGTTTAGATGCACCAGCAGCAGTGAAAGGCTGACTACGGACAGTTATTATAGTCTTTGACTTTACCATATCACTGGGATCAACAAAACTGAATGACGTTATGCAGAATAAAATAGCTAAACCCACCAACCAAAGTGAAGGTGTTTATAACGACTGATAATCCAATTACATATCAATCTTAAAGGCGTCTCTTAATCCATCCCTTACCACATTGACACACCACTACCCTAACACCCTCTCAACCTGCCTCTCACACCTCCCTTTTACCCCTTTCCTTTAAACCCCTTTTCCTACTCCCTCTCACCCCATCCTTTCAACCCAGGCCCCTCAGCCTTCCTCTCACCACCTGCCTTTCTCTCCCTCCTATCTCCATCCCTCCTACCTCATCCTGCTTTCCTTTACCCCTCTCACTTTTCCCTCCCTCTCCATCTCCTTCTCACAGTTCATTCCAGCAGCCACTCTGCAACCTGTTTTAAACCTCCTTCCTCTGTCTTCTCCCTTCCCTTTACTTTTCCTTCCCTTACCCTCCCTTCCACTGCCCCCCCCCATCCCCATTCTCCCTTCCACTCGTCATTCCCTAATGCCCACTAACTCCCTCCTTCCTGTCACCCTGGGGTGTAGGGACAACACTCCCTTCCCTTACCCTCCCCCTCCTCCCTCCCTCACACCCTCCCTTCCCTTACCCTCCCCCTCCTCCCTCCCTCACACCCTCCCTTCCCTTACCCTCCCCCTCCTCCCTCCCTCACACCCTCCCTTCCCTTACCCTCCCACTCCTCCCTCCCTCACACCTTCCCTTCCCTTACCTTTCCCCTCCTCCCTCCCTCACACCCTCCCTTCCCTTACCCTCCCCCTCCTCCCTCCCTCACACCCTCCCTTCCCTTACCCTCCCCCTCCTCCCTCCCTCACACCCTCCCTTCCCTTACCCTCCCACTCCTCCCTCCCTCACACCTTCCCTTCCCTTACCTTTCCCCTCCTCCCTCCCTCACACCCTCCCTTCCCTTACCCCCCCTCCTCCCTCCCTCACACCCTCCCTTCCCTTACCCTCCCCCTCCTCCCTCCCTCACACCCTCCCTTCCCTTACCCTCCCCCTCCTCCCTCCCTCACACCCTCCCTTCCCTACTCTTCCCTCCTCCCTCCCTCACACCCTCCCTTCCCTTACCCTTCCCCTCCTCCCTCCCTCACACCTTCCCTTCCCTTACCCTCCCCCTCCTCCCTCCCTCACACCCTCCCTTCCCTTACCCTCCCCCTCCTCCCTCCCTCACACCCTCCCTTCCCTACTCTTCCCTCCTCCCTCCCTCACACCCTCCCTTTCCTTTACCCTCCCCCTCCTCCCTCCCTCACACCCTCCCTTCCCTACTCTTCCCTCCTCCCTCCCTCACACCCTCCCTTCCCTACTCTTCCCTCCTCCCTCCCTCACACCCTCCCTTCCCTTACCCTCCCCCTCCTCCCTCCCTCACACCCTCCCTTCCCTTACCCTCCCCCTTCTCCCTCCCTCACACCCTCCCTTCCCTACTCTTCCCTCCTCCCTTCCTCACACCCTCCCTTCCCTTACCCTCCCCCTCCTCCCTCCCTCACACCCTCCCTTCCCTTACCCTCCCCCTCCTCCCTCCCTCACACCCTCCCTTCCCTTACCCTCCCCCTCCTCCCTCCCTCACACCCTCCCTTCCCTTACCCTCCCCCTCCTCCCTCCCTCACACCCTCCCTTCCCTTTCTTTCCACCTCCTCCTTCCTCACATCCTCCCTTCCCTCACCCTCCCTCTTATCCTTGCCTTCCCTCACCCTCCCTGTCCACCCTTCCATCCCTCATACTCCTCTCACTCCACCCTTCCCACACCCTTCGTCCACCCTTCCTCCACCCTGCCTCTCAGCCCCTCTGCCTTTGCTTTGACTCACACAACTAACCTTTTTTAGGAGGGTTGGCAGCTGTAGAGTTGTCTGGTTCAGTGATGGGGTCTGCAGATGGCTTGGTGGAGGGGCTGGGCACTGGGATTGGTGAGGGATTGGCGGACGGACTAGGAAAGAGGCTAGGAAAGGAGGCAGGATAGGGCTTGGTGGAGGGAGTAGGCTTTGGGATGGGTGAGGGATTAGGTGAGTGCTTTGGTGAGGATGCAGGAGAGAGGTTAGAAGGGTTGGGAAAGGGGTTAGGGACGGGCTTGGGAGAGGGGTTAGGGACAGGCTTGGGAGAGGAGTTAGGGACAGGCTTGGGAGAGGGGTTAGGGACAGGCTTGGGAGAGGGGTTAGGGACAGGCTTGGGAGAGGAGTTAGGGACAGGCTTGGGAGAGGGGTTAGAGACAGGCTTGGGAGAGGGGTTAGAGACAGGCTTGGGAGAGGGGTTAGGGACAGGCTTGGGAGAGGAGTTAGGGACAGGCTTGGGAGAGGGGTTAGGGACAGGCTTGGGAGAGGGGTTAGGGACAGGCTTGGGAGAGGGGTTAGGGACAGGCTTGGGAGAGGGGTTAGGGACAGGCTTGGGAGAGGGGTTAGGGACAGGCTTGGGAGAGGGGTTAGGAGGGTGAACAGAAGTACTTGGATAGGTGTCATGAGAGGGATTAAGAGAAGGATTGGAGGAAGGGTCAAGAGAAGGGTTGGAGGAAGGATTAAGAGAAGGGTTGGAGGAAGGATTAAGAGAAGGGTTGGAGGAAGGATTAAGAGCAGGGTTGGAGGAAGGATTAAGAGAAGGGTTGGAGGAAGGATTAAGAGCAGGGTTGGAGGAAGGATTAAGAGAAGGGTTGGAGGAAGGATTAAGAGCAGGGTTGGAGGAAGGATTAAGAGAAGGGATGGAGGAAGGATGAGGGGAATGTTGAGGTGAGACAGAAGAGAAGTTAGGGAAGGGATCTGAAGGGTCAGAAGGTCCAGTAGGTGTGCTGGGATGGCCAGTGGTCTCTGAAACATCATTAACATCTATACTCCATGGCAGTGATACCTGCACCACTACTACTACTACTATTACTACTACTGATCATTATTATTATTTTTATTATTATTATTATTATTATTATTTCCCCCCTGGGGGTAGGGGGTTTTCAAGAATACTCCCCAGAATCCCTGCTTGTCGTAAAAGGCGACTAAAAGGGTTGGCGGAGGGTTAGTGCCCCTCCCCGGAAAACAACTAACTAAAAAAACAAACAAGAAGCCTCGGACAAGGACTGACCAAACGATGACGACCCAGGACCGGACAAAGGACTTGGTAATGAGTACATGGAATGTAAGAGGAGCGAATGATGAGGTGAAAGAGAGAGAGATTGTCCAGGTGCTTGAGGGTGCGAAAGTGGATGTATGTGGAATAACTGAAACAAAATGGAGAGGAGAAAGTGTGAGAGAATGGGAGTATGGATGGGGTATATGTGCAGGAGTAGATGAGAATGAGAGGGCAAAGGAAGGAGTATGTATAGTTGTGAGTAAAAGATGGAAGAAGAGCATGAGACAGTATGGATCAGTTGGGTCAAGGATTGTGTGGGTAAAGTTGAAAGTTGGAATACAAATGTGGGCGATTGTGTGTGTGTATGCGCCAACGCAAGATCGTGCTAGAAGAGTGAGAGAAGAGTTCTGGACAAATGTGGAAGTGTGCATGGAAAAGTTTGGATGGAATGAGTGTTTTTGATTGGTGATATGAATGGTAAAGTTGGTAATGTGAAGGTGGATGGAATAGTTGGTGAGTGGGGTGTGCCTGCTAAGATAGATGAGAATGGCAGTGCGTTAGTGGACATTTGTGCTGGGAGGGGGTTGGTGATAGCCAATACCCTCTTCAGGCATAAAATGATCCACAGGTATACATGGCGAGTGATGAGAAGGGTGGGTGGTGAACTGAATGAAAGGAAGGCAATGATTGATTATGTGTGTGTGGATGAAAGGATGCGAAGATGTGTAAAGGATGCAAGAGTGTATAGAGGTTGGGGGAGTGGACTTTCTGACCGCTACTTGGTGGTGGCCAGAATTAGGATGCAAGTGAGATGGAGGAATAGCAGAAGGGAAAGACGAGAGGAAGGAGTAGTTGCAAGGAGAGTGGAAAGGTTACAAGAGGATGAGAAAAAGGCAGAGTATAAGAGAGAAGTGGAGGAACGATTGGGCAAATATGAATTGGAGCAGATGGGAGACGTGGAAGGTGTATGTAAGATATTTACAGAAGAAATATGTGCAGCATGTGATGTGGTGTGTGGAAGGAAGAGAAGACGGAGGGGGGTGCAAGGAACAGCGTGGTGGACTGAAGAGGTGAAACAGGCTGTGGCACAAAAGAAGAAAGCATACAATGAATGGATGAGAAATAGGGGCGTGGAAGAAGTTGAGAGGCGGAAGAGAGAGTTATATGTGGAAAGGAAGAGAGAGGTGAAAAGATTAGTAAGAGAGAGTAAGAAGAGAGTGGATGAGGAATTTGGAAGGAATTTGAGTGTAAAGTGGAGGGACTGTAAGAAAATGTTCTGGAGAGAAGTGAAAAGAGTAAGACAGGGTGGAAGTGAAGTTAGCAGGGGAGTGAAAGATAAAAATGGTAGATTACTAGTGGAGAAGGGAGAAAAAGTGAGCAGATGGAGAGAACACTTTAAGAAATTGTTGAACGCAGAGGATGGAAGTAATGCGAGTATAAGTGGCTGGGGAATGGCTGGGAGAAGGAGGGAGGTGAGAAGACAGGAAGTAATAAGTAGGATAGAAGTTGTGGAAGCAATGAAGAAAGTTAAATCGGGGAAAGCCCCAGGAATTGATGGAGTGTGTGGTGAAATGCTGAAGCATGGGGGAGAGATAGTAGTAGAATGGATGTGGAAGATGTGCAGATTGGCCTGGGAGGAAGGTAGAGTCCCTGAGGATTGGAAGTCAGGTATAATTATTCCCTAGTACAAAGGAAAAGGGGAAAAAGAAGTGTGTGGTAATCATAGGGGCATTTGTCTTCTTAGTATAATAGGAAAAGTGTATGGCAGGATACTTATAGACAGAGTTAGAGAAAGAACAGAGAAATTAGTGGGAGAAGAACAGGGAGGCTTTAGGAAGGGAAGAGGTTGTGTAGATCAGATATTCATTCTTAGATCTTTAGTGGAAAAGTTTCTAGAGAAGGGAAAGATGTTGTATGTGGCTTTCATGGATTTGGAGAAAGCATATGACAGGGTGGATAGACAGGGATTGTGGAAAGTGTTAAGAATATATGGAGTAGATGGGAAGTTGTTGAATGCTGTGAAGAGTATGTACGATGGTGCGAAGGCTGCAGTGCGTGTGGATGGTGAACTAAGTGAATTTTTCTCTTTGAAAGTTGGTTTGAAACAGGGATGTGTCATGTCTCCATGGTTGTTCAATCTGTACATGGATGGGGTAATAAAAGAGGTACAAGGTAGGGTAGTGGATGTTGGAGTGGCCTTGGTGAGAGAGGATAGTGTTTGGAAACTCCCTGTACTGTTGTTTGCAGATGATACTGTGTTGTTGAGTGAAGACGAAGGGGAGCTGCAAGGCTTGGTGGATGAGTTTGAGAGAGTGTGTAAGAAACGGAACCTAAAGGTGAATGTAGGAAAGAGTAAAGTGATGGTCTTTGAGAGAGGTGAAGTTAGTGAATGTACAGCGAGGTTAGATGGTGAGGAATTGGAAAATGTGAGTACGTTTAAGTATTTGGGTAGTGTGATGAGTAAGGATGGAGGTTTGGAGGGTGAAGTGCTTGAAAGGGTACAGCAGGGAAGAAAGGTTGCTGGTTCTTTGAAAGCAGTGATAAGAAACAGGGAAGTGAGCATGGAAGTGAAAAAGTTACTACATGACAGTATTGTGATACCAACTCTAACGTACGAAAGTGAAGCTTGGACATTGTTGGAAGGACACAAGTCAAGAGTGAGAGCAGTGGAAATGAGTTATTTAAGAGGAGCCTGTGGAGTCACGTGGAGAGACAGGCTGACGAATGAGGATATAAAGGAGCGTTGTGGTGTGGATGTGGATGTGATAGGAAGCGTTATGAGGAACACACTGAGGTGGTTTGGCCATGTGGAGAGGATGGAGGGTGAAAGACTGACGAAGAGAGTGTATGTAAGTGAGGTGGAGGGGGGAAGAGGGAGGGGGAGGCCGAGGATGAGATGGAGGGATGTGGTGGAGAGGTATATGAGAGAGGGGGGTGTGAGTTGGGAGCAGGGCAGTGAAATGGCGGGGGACAGGGCGACTTGGAGGCGATTTGTTTGTGGCCACCCCAAACGGGATTGAGGCGTCTGGCAATAGATAGATAGATAGATTATTATTATTATTATTATTATTGTGCTAGGTGAGGTATATGGCAAGGTGGTAGGCGAGGGCCAGGGCAGTGGCGGCCACAGGAAGCCAGCAATAAGGGCGGCCAAGGAGTGTGGTGGTGTGGCAACTGTGGCTGAAGGAGGGCCAGCTAGAGTGGTGGTAGGTTGTAACAGAGCAGCTTGGACGAGGATAATACCCAGTGCACTGGCCATGATACCTGGCATGAGCTGCCTGCCATGTAATACCTACCCTAGGTGAGTACAGTGTATGACACGTGGCATGGCAAGGCAGCCACGTGTCAGGCCAGTGTAGGCAGACAGGTGTGATGGTGAGGCAGACAGGTGTGATGGTGAGGCAGACAGGTGTGATGGTAAGGCAGACAGGTGTGATGGTAAGGCAGACAGGTGTGATGGTAAGGCAGACAGGTGTGATGGTGAGGCAGACAGGTGTGATGGCGAGGCAGACAGGTGTGATGGTGAGCAGACAGGTGTGATGGTAAGGCAGACAGGTGTGATGGTAAGGCAGACAGGTGTGATGGTAAGGCAGACAGGTGTAGTGTGGTAATAATACAGTAACTTACGTATTGCTGCGATGCGGTGTATCTGCATGGTGTGGCACAGCAACATCAGCCACCACCACACCGCCACCACACCACCACCACCACCAGACGCCATCACTGCAACATTAGGATTCACTTCAACAACAATGGCTCACTCACTCACTCAGGCAACACATTCACTCAGTAACTCATCACTCATTTACCGACTCACCACACTGACTGACTGACTCACAACTCATTCACTGACTCACCACACTGACCCACTGACTCAGCACTCTTACACTGCCTGGTGACATGCACTCGCTACCTTACCAAACTGACTGGCTGACTGACCACACTGACTGACTGACCCACCACACTCACACACTGACTCACCCATCATTCACCACACTGATGTACCACACTGACCCACCACACTCACACACTGACTCACCCATCATTCACCACACTGATGTACCACACTGACCCACCACACTCACACACTGACTCACCCATCATTCACCACACTGATGTACCACACTGACCCACCACACTCACACACTGATTCACCCATCATTCACCACACTGATGTACCACACTGACTCACTGACCCAAAACATCCTTTGTGCCACAACATTCAAAAACTCACCACACTGCTTTACTGAGTCACCCTGTCCATTCATTGACTCACCATACTTACTGACTCACCACTAATTCACTGAGTCAACACGCTATTTTACTGAGTCACCCTGTCCATTCATTGACTCACCATACTTACTGACTCACCACTAATTCACTGAGTCAACACGCTATTTTACTGAGTCACCCTGTCCATTCATTGACTCACCATACTTACTGACTCACCACTAATTCACTGAGTCAACACGCTATTTTACTGAGTGGCCACAGCCATTCAGTGGAGGCGTTGGGTTTTATCGCTTCAGATCACAGCCCAAAATAGACGGCCATCCTGCTTACCCAGATATCTGACTTGGTGGCAGGGCTTGTGCTGTGCCCTATACCCTTGTTACTCTAACTTGGCCTCAAATTTCCATCGCCCCAGCTTCAGTGCCGAGTTATAACAATAAATTAAGTCTCGAATCTGGTGTTAGTCACGAAGAAGTGCTGTGAGAATGATGTAGAGCTGCAGTATTGTCCGTTTCTGTCATTGAACTACGTGAAATAAGCTCCAAAAGAAAAAAAATCTGGGCCAGATTAGTGTAAAAGAACTATAGCTAATGTACTGGCAGTACACTGACCTGGTAAACTAAACAACTGGTTAACTAATGTACTGGTAAACTAAACAACTGGTTAACTAATGGACTGGTAAACTAAACAACTGGTTAACTAATGGACTGGTAAACTAAACAACTGGTTAACTAATGGACTGGTAAACTAAACAACTGGTTAACTAATGGACTGGTAAACTAAACAACTGGTTAACTAATGGACTGGTAAACTAAACAACTGGTTAACTAATGGACTGGTAAACTAAACAACTGGTTAACTAATGGACTGGTAAACTAAACAACTGGTTAACTAATGGACTGGTAAACTAAACAACTGGTTAACTAATGGACTGGTAAACTAAACAACTGGTTAACTAATGGACTGGTAAACTAAACAACTGGTTAACTAATGTACTGGTAAACTAAACAACTGGTTAACTAATGTACTGGTAAACTAAACAACTGGTTAACTAATGGACTGGTAAACTAATGGACTGGTAAACTAAACAACTGGTTAACTAATGTACTGGTAAACTAAACAACTGGTTAACTAATGGACTGGTAAACTAAACAACTGGTTAACTAATGGACTGGTAAACTCATGTACTAGTAAACTAATACTCTGGTGAACCCCAACACCAGTCAAATGGTCATCTAGTGAACTGGACAACTATGGAATGGTTTACCTTGGAACCTGAACAACGGGTAAACTAATGACCTGGACAACTGATGAAGTAGTAAAGTGGCAGACTGGTAACAGCATCAACGAAGCAACTAGTGAAATAGTACACTAATGAACTCGTCTATCTATCTATCTACTACAAGACGCCTTAATCCCGTAAGGGGTGGCCTCAAACAAATCGCCTCCATGTCGCCCTGTCCCCAGCCATTTCATTGCCTTGCTCCCAGCTCACACACCCGTGTCTCATATACCTCTCCACTCCCTCCCTCCATCTCATCCTTGGCCTCCCCCTCCCTCTGCCCCTCCACCTCACTCACATACACTCTCCTCGTCAGTCTCTCGCTTTCCATCCTCTGCACATGGCCAAACCACCTCAGTGTGTATCTCCTAACGCTTCCTATCACATCCACATCCACACCACAACACTCCTTCTCTTGTACATTTGTCAGTCTATCTCTCCATGTGACTCCACAGGCTCCTCTCAAATAACTCATTTCCACTGTTCTCAAGAACAAAAATGAACTTGTACATTAGTGAAATAGTACACTAGTAAACTAGATAATACGCTGGTACACTATGTAACTGATGAACCGGGGCAGAAGGAAAGGTGTAACTAATGAACGGTTTTATTAGTGAGTTAAGGAACACACAAAATAATGGCCTGGTACACTAATGAAATGGTAACGTTGGCAACGGATATACTATACCTTTTTTACTCTAACTTGGCCTAAAACTGCCATCTGTCCATCTTCATTACTGGTTGTAGCAAGAGATTAACAGCACAGTATGATGCTAGTCATGAAGAAGTGCTACGGAAGGGATGTAGGGCCATAGTATTGTCTTATTCTGCGTGGAATAAGCCGCAAAAGGACGAGAATCTGTGCCAAGTTAAGGTAAAGGGAGTATAGTGAAGTAGGAAAATAATGAAGTGTTAAATAAATGGCAGGACAAGTTGTGGTAGGGTGTTAGGCAGGAGAGACTTTACTGGGTCAAGATACAGTGTGAAAACACAGGCTAATAAACTGGTATGTAGGAGGATACCCAGGCAGGTTCACATACTGTACTCTGGGTAAGGCATACTCTTTGTTGTATATCAACACAGGTATCAGAGCCAAGGGAAAAACTCACATTTCACAATCTCCCAACGATTATTTTTTGTTGGAAAAAAGTTTGTACCAGACTCAGCCTGCCTTTGGTCTGGTGGTGGGAGGTATTGAAGAAGTATGCGGGAGATGCTTTGGCAAAACTGATAGAATGTTGTTGCTGTTGTTGTTTCTGTCCATTGGTCTGTGTGGCCGAGCAGTGCCATCGACCACAAGCAAGCCGCCGCCGTCCTGGGGCAGACTGCAACTAGCTAGGACTGAAACGAGGTTCGAAACCTGGCGTGGTGCAGGGCAAATGGGTAAGGGATAGCCGTCAAGAGGATCAGCTTTGTATAGAGGTATGTAGGAGCAGTATCTCAGGCCAGAATTTGACAACTTGGTAAATGAGGAAGATCTCCCCGCCGGAGTGTTGTGCCAGGCCAGCTACCGCGCCTTGGCCCCACAACACTGCCATAGTAGCACCTCTCTGCACCACCCTAACCTACTACCTTGTTGATGCCGTAAACACCATACAACTTGACCTAAAGCCACACCTTAACATTATCCATCTGTCTGTCTCACTGTCCATCTTTATGTCTGTTTATCTGTTAGTCAGTCTATATGTCTATGTATATGTCTATGTCTACCTATCTACTGATCTGTAGATAGATGAATAGACAGACAGATATTAGCATGGATACCTGTCGTTACCGGAGTAAAAACAGAAAATGTTGTCCATGCATACCAACGTTGCCTGTAATCATCACTAGGACAATCACCACTACCACATCCCCGCTGTCACCGTGCACGTTAGTACTGTGATCACCACCACTACCACCCCTACCTCTACCACCACAACAACCATCATCCCTGCCTCTACCAGCACAACGCCCATCACCCTTGCCTCTACCACCACAACAACCATCATCCCTGCCTCTACCAGCACAACGCCCATCACCCTTGCCTCCACCACCACAACAACCATCACCCCTGCCTCTACCAGCACAACGCCCATCACCCTTGCCTCTACCACCACAACAACCATCATCCCTGCCTCTACCAGCACAACGCCCATCACCCTTGCCTCTACCACCACAACAACCATTACCCCTGCCTCAGCGACAACAACCACCATCCCTGCCTCCATCATCACTGGGAATAATGTCAATGTTAAGGGCAGACAGAGTTTTGCATTATGTACACATATATTGACCCGTTTCTCATCTTTGTATTATTTGCTGACCAGTTGTTATAATGTTAAGATGTATTCAGTGTATGAGTTGCAGTATTGGCAGCAGAAATAACCAGTGAATGTCCAAGAGGAAATGCATTACTAATAGTGAAGATTATTACAGCAATGGTGGTAGACAATTTACATAGTCAAGTTGGTGAAATTGAACTGTTCCTGTAACAACAAAAGATTTTGAACTTTTAGTCTTGCAATTAAGAGACAACTTGGTTTAACTTAGGAGTGTCCCCCCCCCCTCGTAAGGTACATCCTGCCTGCCGGGGCAGCCCCAGGGGATCTCACCGTGTGTAAAAATTAGTTGGTGTTGGCGTGTACCTCGGTGTACGCAGAGGCAGCCTTGGCGATTCCATTCTGCCTAAAACCTCGCCGGGATGGCCGTCTACCACAGTGATTTTTTTTTTTTTTTTTTTTACCATGTAAAATAAACCCTGCCAGCCACACCTTGCACTCCAGTTAACCTTGTTATGTTTATAGGAAATTTTGAAAATGGCGTCGAGGCTTCCCTGCCTCCTGATCCAGGTGTAAATAGGCCTTTTTACAGGTCCAGTCCTGCCCAAAACCTGTTTAAAGTACACGTCTACCTTCCTGCAAAATATCGTTCTCCTAATTATAAAAAAAAAAAAAAAAAAACTTTGGGAGGACACTGAGGACCAGCTCACGAACTCTCTCTCTCTCTCTCTCTCTCTCTCTCTCTCTCTGTCCCTGTCTGTCTGTCTGTCTGTCTCTCTAATATATATATATATATATATATATATATATATATATATATGAAGCATCTGTGGTACAGTGGTAAAGTGTGGGTTTTCGTACACTGAAGAACGAGGGTTCGCTCCCCACCAGGGTAACAAATTTTGGGAGAGTTCTTCAGGCCACGTACTGCATTGGCGGACACAAGGGGTGCTGTGGTTGAACCAGTGTCGCATACTATGAAGTATGGTTGCACCCAGTCGGCTTGCGCGGGCCGATTACACTTGGTTCACAGACTACACACACATCCAAAGCCACTCCAACACTACAATTACACTTACAAGCACTTCTCACTCTATATACAATCTCTACTAGATAGCCTAAGCCACTTGGTAGAGATACACTGGCTGATGAGAGATGAAATATATTTGCATTCACAGATACATGCGTACACACAGCACTGCCAGTGACACTGTCCTCAATACAGAAGTAACTTACTGTACAGTGCAGAATCTAGAACTTAAAAATAAACAAGACACAGCCAACACAAAGGCTAATGCATTGGTCCACTCTTGCTCTCTTTCTGTAATCAACTTTTTTACCACCACAGTCAGGGCTAATTATTCCCATACATTTTGTGAAGGTGTTGGCAACAGCACTAACCTAAGGCGTGAAATGTCCTGATCTACCAAAATGTGTTGTGCAGATGACTATCACTGCGGTGATGGATGTCACACTCTGGTGTCTCTTCCTGCCTCTCGCTGCCCCCTCATGTTGTAACCCCCACTCCCTGCCCCCTCATGTTGTAACCCCCACTCCCTGCCCCCTCATGTTGTAACCCCCCACTCCCTGCCCCCTCATGTTGTAACCCCCACTCCCTGCCCCCTCACCCTGCCCCAGCCATTCCCCCCTCACTCAGCCTCCTCTTACCCTGCCCCCTCACCCTGCCCCATCCCTTCCCCCTCACTCAGCCTCCTCCCTGCCCCCTCACCCTGCCCCATCCCTTCCCCCTCACTCAGCCTCCTCCCTGCCCCCTCACCCTGCCCCAGCCCTTCCCCCTCACTCAGCCTCCTCCCTGCCCCCTCACCCTGCCTCATCCCTTCCCCCTCACTCAGCCTCCTCCCTGCCCCCTCACCCTGCCCCATCCCTTCCCCCTCACTCAGCCTCCTCCCTGCCCCCTCACCCTGCCTCATCCCTTCCCCCTCACTCAGCCTCCTCCCTGCCCCCTCACCCTGCCCCAGCCCTTCCCCCTCACTCAGCCTCCTCCCTGCCCCCTCACCCTGCCTCATCCCTTCCCCCTCATTCAGCCTCCTCCCTCCCTCCCATACCCTACAGTACATCCTCCCTTCTTCCTCACCCTGATCCTATTCCTTCATAGTGTTGTCTGTCATCCACCCTCTTTCCCATCATCCGTCTCCCTGTCCCTACTGACTTCATTCCTTCTTCAGTCTGTTCTCTCCCTTCCACCTACACCGTCACTCTGCCTTCTTCCATTTCACTTTTATCCAACCTTCCTCCCTCCCTTTGCTGCTCCCTCTCTCCTTTTCTCCACTCTGTTTTATCATTCCCTCCCTTTCTCAGTCACTCACTGTTTCTTCCTCCTTCCCTTCTCTCTCCCCTTCCCCTTTCCTTCATTCCTCACTTATAGCTTATAGATACTGTAAAGTATTATAGAATGTAGCTTTTCCTTTTCAGTCTTTCCTATGAAATTTCCATGTCAGTTTTTCCATGCTGTATAGTGGTTTTTCTCACATTTTCTTACCAGTTTTAACTGGAGGGTTTGAGGGTGGGGGGAGCCTTCGTGCTTTACTATCCTTATCCTTCAGCATGTAGAGTTAGATCTTGTAGTCATAGTCTACTCTGTACCAAACAGCCTCGAAAGGACCATAAGGTCTGTTGCTGTTTGCTTTCCTTTGTACTCCTTCCCTCTTCCCAGCCCCCTCCTCTCTCTCTCTCTCTCTCTCTCTCTCTCAATCTCTTCCCTCCTCCCCCCACTACTACCCCTCCTCTCCTCCCCCTCCCTTACCCACTGTACACCGTCGCTGCTCTGCTTCCTGTGTTTCCCCACACAGATTGTGATCATTTCATTTTATATTTTTATTCCACCCTCGCCTACGATAGCAAGAGAGAGGCTTGTTTTGCTCGGCGTGTGTGTGTGTGTGTGTTTTTGTTTGTTTGTTTGTTTGTGTGTTTGCTTGTGTGTATGTATGTTTGTTTGTGTGTGTGTTTTCTGTGTGTGTAAGAAAGAAAGAAAGATAGTGAGAGAGAGAGAGAGAGAGAGAGAGAGAGAGAGACACACACACACACACACACACACACACACACACACACACACACACACACACACACACACACACACACACACACACACACACACACACACACACACACACAAGGCAGATAGACAGACAGACAGACAGAGACAGAAACTTGCTGACTGACTGAGAAAAACATGTGGTGACTAAATGCTTATAATATACAATGTGTGCATGAAAACAATAATATATATTTAGGTGATGCAGGGAAGGTGGACAAGAGGGAGAAATGAAGTACTGTGTGATGATGGCTGGGAGGAAGAGAGAGGAGAAGAGAGAAGGGAGGAGGAGAAGGGAGGGGGAATGGAGAGGAAACGAGAGAGTAGAGAGTGGAGCAGGAGAGGAGAGGGGGAAAGGAGAGGGAAAGAGAGAGTAGAGAGTGGAGCAGGAGAGGAGAGGGGGGAAAGGAGAGGGAAAGAGAGATTAGAGAGTGGAGAAGCGGAAAAGAAGGAGGAAGACAGAGGAGAAGAGAGGAGGAAGGGAGAGAAGAGAGAGTAAAGAGTGGAAAAGGAGAAGAGAGGAGGGAAGGGAGAGGGGAAGAGAGAGTAGAGAGTGGAGAAGGAGAAGAGAGGAGGGAAGGGAGAGGAGAAGAGAGAGTAGAGAGTGGAGAAGGAGAAGAGAGGAGGGAAGGGAGAGGAAAAGAGAGAGTAGAGAGTGGAGAAGGAGAAGAGAGGAGGGAAGGGAGAGGAGAAGAGAGAGTAGAGAGTGGAGAAGGAGAAGAGAGGAGGGAAGGGAGAGGAAAAGAGAGAGTAGAGAGTGGAGAAGGAGAAGAGAGGAGGGAAGGGAGAGGAGAAGAGAGAGTAGAGAGTGGAGAAGGAGAAGAGAGGAGGGAAGGGAGAGGAAAAGAGAGTAGAGAGTGGAGAAGGAGAAGAGCGGAGGGAAGGGAGAGGGGAAGAGAGAGTAGAGAGTGGAGAAGAAGAGAGGAGGGAAGGGAGAGGGGAAGAGAGAGTAGAGAGTGGAGAAGGAGAAGAGAGGAGGGAAGGGAGAGGAGAAGAGAGAGTAGAGAGTGGAGAAGGAGAAGAGAGGAGGGAAGGGAGAGGAAAAGAGAGTAGAGAGTGGAGAAGGAGAAGAGAGGAGGGAAGGGAGAGGGGAAGAGAGAGTAGAGAGTGGAGAAGGAGAAGAGAGGAGGGAAGGGAGAGGAGAAGAGAGAGTAGAGAGTGGAGAAGGAGAAGAGAGGAGGGAAGGGAGAGGAGAAGAGAGAGTGGAGACGTGGAAGAGAGTGAGGAGGATACAAGTAATAAACAGAGAAGTAGATGGAAGAGTAAGAGTGGTAAGAATGATAAATAAAATACACACACACACACACACACACACACACACACACACACACACACACACACACACACGAGCAGGATCCAGAGTGAAAATACTCACAGAGAAAAAAAAGTTAATCTAATTTCCTGTGTCCTTGGCTGTCAGCCGTGCCTGTCATCATCCCTCCTATTTCCTTTTCCTTGTTACCTCCGCCAACGAAGTTGGAGGGGGTTATGTATTCACATATGTATGTCTGTTTGTCCACACCATATCTCCAAAAGTTCTCAATGGATTTCAATGAAAATTTTTTGAAGGGTGGGCCATGGCCCAAGAAAGAATTGATTAAATTTGGGGTGGGCTCTGGCTCCTGTGTATTGCACACAATATCTCCAATGATCCGGAGCCAGATCCTTTTTAATGGCAGTGTCATTGGCGGAGATACGCGCTCCTTAGTGTTTGCCAGTTCACATTTGTGGCTGCCTTCTGAGGCGGTCTTTTTTTTTTTTTTTTTTTTCCTTCCTGTCTGTAGGTCACAGTCTGCTTCTCCTTCTCTAATCCCCTGCCTCTCCCATGTCTTTACTTTGCCTTATTTTCCTGTCAACTGGTCTCTCATATTTTTACTTCTGCCAACGAAGTTAGAGGAGGTTATGTATTCACTTGCATTTGTCTGTTTGTTCACAAGATATCTCCAAAAGTTGTCAATGAACTCCAATTAAATTTTGGGGAAGGGTGGGCCATGGGCCACGAAAAAGTTGATTCAATTTGGGGGCAGGTCTGGATCCAGATCCGGATGCTACGTATCCCGCAGAGTATAAGTTCTCAATGAATGTCACTGAAATTTTGTGGAAGGATGCTCCATGGGCCAGGAAAGAACTTATATGATTTTGGGGCGGATCCGGGTCCAGCATTGGTGGAGGTATGCACTGTCTGAGTGCTTTCAAGTTACCCTTTTTTCCCTTGTCAAATGCTGTCTCGTATTTTGTCAGTTTCCTGCCTCTATATATCTTTGTACATTTTCCGCTTTGCACTTGCTTTTGTCGTCTGCTTCTGGTCGTTAATTTTTCCTTTGCCAGTCGTGGCCCGCGGCTGCCTCCTGCCTTACACTGACACCCAAGAGCCTGTTCTGTGAAAACAATGACACTCACTGAACCAGGAAGACACGCATAGTAATCAGCAAAACTACGTGTGTTACCTGTTGATGGATTTGCCAGCATGACACAGGTGCGGTCGACGAACGTAAGTATTATAAACCTGGGCTGGGACGACTGGAAGGGGGAGGGAGGGAGAGAAGGAGGGGTAGGAGGTAGAAAATAAAGGAGTGAGGAGGATGGGGGAGGGGTAAAAGGTAGAAAATAAAGGAGTGAGTAGGATGGGGGAAGGAGGGAAGGGTAGGAGGTAGGAAATAAAGGTGTGAGGAGGAGGGGTAGGGGGTAAAAAAATAGAGTGAGTGGGATGGGGGAGGGAGGGAGGGAGGGGTAGGAGGTAAAAAAAATATGCAGTGAGTAGGAAGGGATGAGATGGTAATGGCTGGTGATGAACAAATAGATATGAATACCCTGTGAGGCTAAACACTGATGTTGTACAAAATGGTTCAGTGTTTAATGGAGTATCGTGTAATATCGGTGCCTCACAACACCACAGCTGCAGCACACTGCATGAAATGTTAATAGAATGGTCCAGTCTCGCTGTATCCACGCCCTTTACCATATTAACGTCTCCCTCTTATGTATCATATTGGCCTTTTTATGCGGCTTTGCTTACCCATTGTTTAGAAATATTATCTACTCCCTTCCTTACTTTGTTATTTTATTGTTTCCCTCATCTCTCTCTCTCTCTCTCTCTCTCTCTCTCTCTCTCTCTCTCTCTCTCTCTCTCTCTCTCCCCACCTACTTCCTTCAGCACACTCTGCCATATGTGTCTGATATTTGGAGTATTTAGTATGCTTCCAGTGTTAGTTTTCTCTCATCCTCTGGTGCGTCTCTCCAGCCACTGTTCAACCCCAGTACATCACCTGGCGGCAGATTCACCTTTACCTGTACCACAATAACACCTGAACATTGATAAGCTGGCCCTTTACCACAGGCGTACAGTACTGTGTGTAGAAAGTGACCCAGTTACCGGCACACAGTCCACCAGTTACCGGCACACAGTCCACCAGTTACCAGCACACAGTTACCAACACACAGTCCACCAGTTACCAACACACAGTCCACCAGTTACCAGCACACAGTCCACCAGTTACCAGCACACAGTCCACCAGTTACCGGCACACAGTCCACCAGTTACCAACACACAGTCCACCAGTTACCAGCACACAGTCCACCAGTTACCGGCACACAGTCCACCAGTTACCAGCACACAGTCCACCAGTTACCGGCACACAGTCCACCAGTTACCGGCACACAGTCCACCAGTTACCGGCACACAGTCCACCAGTTACCAACACACAGTCCACCAGTTACCAGCACACAGTCCACCAGTTACCAACACACAGTCCACCAGTTACCAGCACACAGTCCACCAGTTACCGGCACACAATCCACCAGTTACCAACACACAGTCCACCAGTTACCGGCACACAGTCCACCAGTTACCAGCACACAGTCCACCAGTTACCAACACACAGTCCACCAGTTACCAGCACACAGTCCACCAGTTACCGGCACACAGTCCACCAGTTACCAACATACAGTCCACCAGTTACCAACACACAGTCCACCAGTTACCAATACACAGTCCACCAGTTACCAATACACAGTCCACCAGTTACCAGCACACAGTCCACCAGTTACCAACACACAGTCCACCAGTTACCAGCACACAGTTACCAACACACAGTTACCAACACACAGTGACCCAGTTACCGGCACACAGCCCACCAGTTACCAACACACAGTTACCAACACACAGTTACCAACACACAGTTACCAACACACAGTCAACAAGTTACCAGTACACAGTTACCAACACACAGTCCACCAGTTACCAGTACACAGTCCACCAGTTACCAGTACACAGTCCACCAGTTACCAGCACACAGTCCACCAGTTACTAACACACAGTCCACCAGTTACCAACACACGGTCCACCAGTTACCAGTACACAGTCCACCAGTTACCAGTACACAGTCCACCAGTTACCAGCACACAGTTACCAACACACAGTCAACAAGTTACCAGTACAGTTACCGACACACAGTTACCAACACACAGTCAACAAGTTACCAGTACAGTTACCGACACACAGTTACCAACACACAGTCAACTAGTTACCAGTACAGTTACCAACACACAGTTACCAACACACAGTCCACCAGTTACCAACACACGGTTACCAGTTACCAACACACAGTCAGCCAGTTACCAACACACAGTTACCAACACACAGTTACCAACACACAGTTACCAACACACAGTTACCAACACACAGTCAGTCAGTTACCAACACACAGTTACCAACACACAGTCAGCCAGTTACGGGCAGACGGTGGTTGAATGGCGGCAGGAAGTACAGGCCATAAAAACATTGTGTGGTGCCACTGATAACACAAAAGTGGCTGGTAACTCAGCCAGTCCCTACGCCACTTCTACACTGGGGTCTTGTATGCCACCAACACTAAGGTTCTGATGCTGCCGCCACATCACCCACACCCTCAACCAACCACACTTGACCTATTTTTTGTGCAGGAAAGAAGGAACCAAAGGCCAGGAGCCCGCAAGACTGTTCCCTCAAAGAAAGAACAAAAACAAGATAACAGGGCGCCAGATTCAAGATGCGTTCATATCGAGATGCCTGGACACACTGTGTTTGAAAGACTGGAGATCATAGGCAATAGGAAATACAGGGAGAAGGAGACAGTTCCAGAGTTGACCTGTACAGCGCCACCTAGCATGTTTCTCTCTTCTCTCTCCTAATGTCACTCTTTCCTCATCTCACTGCTCTCTCTCCAGCTCCTCTCTTTCCCCCTCCTCTTTTCCTCCCTCCTCATATCCTCTTCTGCTCTCTGTCTAGTTGTGCCTAATATTTTCCCGCTGGATTTCTCTTTTATTTCCTGCCTTTAACCACGCACACACACACACACACACACACACACACACACACACACACACACACACACACACACACACACACACACACACACACACATAACCATAAACAAAGACACTAACTGGGAATTCCACAGAAAATGAGAGAGAAAGAGAGAGAGAGAGAGAGAGAGAGAGAGAGAGAGAGAGAGAGGCACATTGATAAGAAACATCCGGCCGCTCACAAAGAGATGTACACACACACACACACACACACACACACACACACACACACACACACACACACACACACACACACACACACACACACACACACAGTCACCTCCCTTGCTCATTCACCATACTCACTCCTGTCCCTTGTCTCACCTCAGTCAATTACTTCCTCATTTTACTCGCTGGCTCATCTTACTCAGCTGACACGCCTCATTCACCACACTGACTGACTCAGGCAGGAAAGAACCAAGGAAGAGAGGAAAGCAGTCACCCAGGAGCAGCACTACATCCAGTGAGTGGATGGTGAGGCCTAAAAATGTTTGTCCTATTCCAATTTATTTCACGTAGCTCAGCGGCAGAAAATTTCAAATACGTTTCAAAAGGTCGTTGGGGAAAATTGCCATTAACCGTTTTTGAGTTAACCGTTTTTGAGTTAACCGTTTTTGAGTTAACCGTTTTTGAGTTAACCGTTTTTGAGTTAACCATTTTTGAGTTAACCATTTTTTGAGTTAACCATTTTTGAGTTAACCATTTTTGAGTTAACCATTTTTGAGTTAACCATTTTTGAGTTAACCATTTTTGAGTTAACCATTTTTTGAGTTAGCCATTTTTTGAGTTAACCATTTTTTGAGTTAACCATTTTTTGAGTTACCCATTTTTTTTAGTTAACCATTTTTTTTAGTTAACCATTTTTTAGTTTATCATTTTTTGAGTTACTATTTTTTGAGTTAACCATTATTTAGTTAACCATTTTTTAGTTAACCATTTTTTAGTTAACCATTTTTTAGTTAACCATTTTTTTCAGTTACGCGAGAAAGCTAATATGGAAGCGGTTGTTGTATTTTTGGGTTATATAATTCAGGAAATATTTACTCCTGCAACCAAGCCAATAACTATACAGTATAACACAAGGTTCATCATTTATCTGTACAAGTTTAGGAATTTATCAGAAATACAAGACTTGGCAAAACTTGGTGTGGTTTGTTGTATATTACCGAAAAAATGTTAAAGTCAATCTGTCTATCTACCTATTGCCACACGCCTTAATCCAGTAAGGGGTGGCAACAAACAAATCACCTCCAAGTCGCCCTGTCCCCCGCCATGTCGCTGCCCTCCCCCCAGCTCACACCCCTCTCTCATACACCTCTCCACTCCATCCCTCCATCTCATCCTCGTATTATAAGGATAGCTTAGGGTTCAGGTTTTGGTCTGATGGGAACTGAGGGCTTCCAACTGAGGCTTCCAACTGGGGCTTCCAACTGGGGGCTTCCAACTGGGGGCTTCCAACTGGGGCTTCCAACTGGGGGCTTCCAACTGGGGCTTCCAACTGAGGGCTTCCAACTGGGACTTCCAACTGGGGCTTCCAACTGGGACTTCCAACTGGGGCTTCCAACTGGGGCTTCCAACTGAGGGCTTCCAACTGGGACTTCCAACTGGGACTTCCAACTGGGGCTTCCAACTGGGGCTTCCAACTGGGACTTCCAACTGGGGCTTCCAACTGGGACTTCCAACTGGGGCTTCCAACTGGGGCTTCCAACTGGGACTTCCAACTGGGGCTTCCAACTGAGGACTTCCAACTGGGACTTCCAACTGGGGCTTCCAACTGAGGGCTTCCAACTGGGACTTCCAACTGGGACTTCCAACTGGGGCTTCCAACTGGGGCTTCCAACTGGGACTTCCAACTGGGGCTTCCAACTGGGGCTTCCAACTGGGGGCTTCTAACTGGGGCTTCCAACTGGGGCTTCTAACTGGGGGCTTCCAACTGGGGGCTTCCAACTGGGGGCTTCCAACTGGGGCTTCCAACTGGGGGCTTCCAACTGGGGCTTCCAACTAGGGCTTCCAACTGGGGGCTTCCAACTGGGGCTTCCAACTGGGGGCTTCCAACTGGGGGTTTCCAACTGGGGGCTTCCAACTGGGGGCTTCCAACTGGGGCTTCCAACTGGGGGCTTCCAACTGGGGCTTCCAGCTGGGGGCTTCCAACTGGGGCTTCCAACTGGGGCTTCCAACGTTACGACTGGGCTCTTTCTCCAGTCACTTGACCTAAAATTGCCATATCTTCATCCTGAAATAACTCTATCAGTACATTAACACTAGAATATGATGCCAGTCACGAAGAAGTGCTGTGAAAAGGATGTAGAAAGAGACTATAATGCATACCAGAATGACGGTGGGGGGGACGGCAAAATGAACACAGTGACTAGGCAACTCTCTCTCTCTCTCTCTCTCTCTCTCTCTCTCTCATCAACCAGCCACTATTCCTAACCTGAGAGAGGCTTGGAATCTTCATCTGCTGATAGATGTGTTATATGCATGGATATTTGTGTGTGTGTGTGAGAGAGAGAGAGAGAGAGAGAGAGAGAGAGAGAGAGAGAGAGAGAGAGAGAGAGAGAGAGGTGTCCAATCAACCAAACAAGTCTGGGTCATCTTCTGGCACGTATCCTTCTGCCACACACACGACACATTGTGATATATGGGCCGCCCTGTTATTATAAGTCTAATATTGTCCTTGCTAATTATTACCACTCGATATCGCATAAATCGTCACTTGTTGCCTGGTATATATATATATATATATATATATATATATATATATATATATATATATATATATATATATATATATATATTTTTTTTGAGAGACAGACTGACAAACGAGGAAGTGAAGGAGCGTTGTGGTGTGGATGTGGATTGATAGGAAGCTTTAGGGGAAGCACATTGAGGTGGTTTGGCCATGTGGAGAGGATGGAGAGCGAGAGACTAACGAGGAGAGTGTATATGGGTGAGGATGATGTGCAGTTATATGGAGAGGCAGACTGACAAATGAGGAAGTGAAGGAGCGTTGTGGTGTGGATGTGGATGTGATAGGAAGCGTTAGGGGAAGCACATTGAGGTGGTTTGGCCATGTGGAGAGGATGGAGAGCGAGAGACTAACGAGGAGAGAGTAAGCGAGTGAGTTGGAGGGGGGAGAGGGGGGGAGGCCGTGGATGAGATGGAGATAGAGTAGACAGGTATATGAGAGAGGAGTGTGTGGGCTGGGGGGAGGGCAGGGAAATAGCTTGGGACAGGGCGACATGGAGGAGATTTATTTGTGGCCACTTCTTACGGGATAGGATGTCTAAGTAAAGAGAGAGAGAGAGAGAGAGAGAGAGAGAGAGAGAGAGAGAGAGAGAGAGAAAGAGAGAGAGAGAGAGACTACTTACTGCAGGACACCACAAGCACTGACAAAAAGCTTTACCATAAACCTTCCTCTCTTCCTCCCTTTCACCTTCTTTCTCCCTTCCCTTCTCTTTCTTTCTTCTTCTCTTCCTTCCTCCTCTTCCTCCTTCTTTCTCTTTTCCCTCCTCCTATTCCTTCTTTCTCTTTTCCCTCCTTCTTCTCTCTCTTTCTCTTTTTCTTTCTCCTGCTCGTTGTCCTCCTCCTTCTTGTTGTTTTCCCTCCTCCTTCTAATTATTCCTTTTTTCCCTTCCCCTCCTCCTCCTTCTTCTTTTTCTTTTCGCTTCCCCTCCTCCTTCTTTCTCCTTTCCTCCTCCTCCTCCTTGCCCTCTTCCTTCTCCAACTTTTCCCTCCTTCTTTTTCTCTCTTCCTCCTCCTTCTTTCTCTTTCTCTCTAGTTGTCCCTCCTTCTCATTTCCTTCCTTCCCCATCACCTTTCTCCTTTCCTTCCTCCTCCCCATCCTCCTCCTCCTCCTCCTTTTTCCTCTTCCTCCTCCTACTTCTCCCTCTTACTCTCTCTCTCTCCTTCTCCTCTTTCTTTCTCTTTTCCCTTCTCCTCCATGTCCTCCTCGTCCTCGTGCTTGTTGGGTTGGAGGGGCAGAGTGAGCAGCGTGTATTCATCAGCGTGCCTGAAGGCCAGCTCATCAGTGTAATGGTGGGGCAATATCTGCACACCCTGGCATCTCCTTGCAGCCCTCCTGTCCCGCCCCACCACACCCGACCACTGGCTACCACACTGGTTTGGTCTAGAATTGCAGGCCAGTGAGTGTGGTAAATAATAATAATAATAATAATAATAATAATAATATCCTGTCCCGCCCCACCACACCCGACCACTGGCTACCACACTGGTTTGGTCTAGAATTGCAGGCCAGTGAGTGTGGTAAATAATAATAATAATAATAATAATAATAATAATTATAATGATGATCAGTCTATCTATCTATCTATAGCCAGACGCCATAATCCCGTAAGGGGTGACCGATTGACTTTAAGTTAGTGGTTTTGCGGGCAGGGGCACTAACCCTCCGCCAACCCACTTGTTGACACGTAGGGAACACGTATGGGTTGGTTATATGGTCACCACCCAGCGTTGTAAATAGTTTCCTGGCTTACAGGAAACCATTAGGCTTGTCAATGTAAAGCCACCTGAAAAGGAAAGAAGAGTAATAAAAAGTGACAGGAAAGATGGGAGAAATAGGAAGAGAGGACAGACACAGAAAAAGAATGATGAAGGTGAAGAAAGAAGTAGGCAGCACTACATCAAGTGAGTGGATGATGGTGGCCACCACCTACCACCATAATAATAATAATGATAATAATAATAATAATAATAATAGTAATAATAATGATGATGATGATGATAATAATAATGGTAGTAGTAGTAGTAGTAGTAGTAGTGACTGCTGATCTGGTAATGAACGTCACCTTGCAAATCTTACATCGTCATCCTTCCACCAAATTTGGCTAAAATCTTATCAGAACAGATTTATTTTAATAACCCCTCACACACACCGACTTTGGCCTTGACCTGTGACCTTGACCTCTGAGTATTTGTCCTCAAGAGCCAGTCACTTCACTTCAGTCTTATCCTCCAGCCTTGCCCCAGGTTTATCTGTAATGAACTCAAGTTAATGTTCTCTCTCTCTCTCTCTCTCTCTCTCTCTCTCTCTCTCTCTCTCTCTCTCTCTCTCTCATACTTTCACCTTGTCCTCAAACCTTTACTTTATATTTACTTTCCTAAAAAAAAATATATAATAAAAAAAAAGTACGTTTCTTTCTAGGCCGTCACTCAAGCCTTCCACCTAGTTCGGTTAAAATCGGATAAAAACTGAGTTATCTCATGATAGGAACTATTCTCTTTGGGGGTTCCTCTGTGAGAATAGTTCCGGCCAGAAAATAACTTACGCAGTTTTTATCGGATTTTACCCAAGCTTGGTGGATGGGTTGAGGATCAGCCCATGACAAAAACTATTATTAATGAGGGCATTGTAAAAGTTCAAGTCCACACAGCATAGTCAAATTTCGGCCCTTGTGTGTGTGTAATTCACCGGGTCGGTCAGGATCACTTGATGGTCGTGATCGTCAGCTTTTACCCTCCCGGAAGGGAGCTGAGAGCTCATATAGTCCGATCTAAGGGCAAGGCTGTGACCTTCACACACGCACACACCCGTCCCCTTGCTCAAGGGGGACAGTAACCACCCACTTCGTCAGTGAAACTTTTCGCAACCTGAGTGAGGCGCGAACTCCCATCTACCAGATGGCAAGCGAGAACGTTACCACTGCACCAGCGAGCGGTGTGTGTGTGTGTGTGTGTGTGTGTGTGTGTGTGTGTGTGTGTGTGTGTGTGTATAACAAACATTTCGATTAGTTTTGATACATAGCACCTTCTCATCCTGGAACAGCGGTCTTCATTTTTAGGGATTTACAGGATTCGTTCACTCAAAAATCTACCAGCTTTTACTGCTCTCTATCAACTCTGCCGTTTTTAAGGCTGTTGGTCTACCCTACTTCGGGGACTATCGATCTACGGTGGCGTCGATCAACAGCCACAACAGGAATCGTGTAGACAGACAGCGTCAAAGGAGTATGATAGATTGACAGCCACAAAAGGAGTACGGTAGAGGAGACTGACAGCGCCAAAAGGAGTATGGCAGAGTAGGATGACAGTCACAAAAGGTTAGAATACTCTGGCCGCTGCAAGAGGAGTAGTTTAGATCGGTAGTCGCCAAAGGAGTACGGTAGAGTACGTAGCTCATTGCAAGAGTCGGGAACACTCCTTTAGCGGCTATCAGTCTACTTTATCTTAACTTACTCCTTTTGCGGCTGCCAATATAATCTACCGTACTCTTTTTCAATCTACTCTACCTTACTTTTTTCAATCAACTCTGCTATAGGCCTACTCCTTTTCAGGCTACAGTGCCCTACTCTCAATCAATTTACCGTACCGTACTTTTTATGCGGATGGCGACCGTCATCTGTTGCCTTCACACAGCTGTTCACCAAAATATAAACAAGAGTAGACTGCATATTATACACTGACAGAATCAAACTTGTAAGGTAAGTATACAGGTGAGCGGGTGTGTATGTAGTTATTTTATGTTTAGGAGGGTAAATAGGAGAAATTTATAATGAGAGTAGTGGATGATTAGTGTGTTTTGAGCAGCCCAGGTCCCGGTACCTTCACTGACAACTCACTAGGTATATTTTTGTTGTGTTTAAAGCCCCCTTGTAGCAAACATTAGGATTATCAGTATATTTACAGTTAGTGAGATGTTTCAAGTCTGTGTGAAGTGTTTGTAGGTAATTTACTAAGGGCTAATTTACCGACTTGACACATTTGATGTTGTAATGGCCCGGTGTATAGTGTAACTGTACAAGATAATTATGGGAAAGGTTGTGAGTGTAAGTCATAGCTGTGGTAGTTCACCTGACACAATGGCCTGAAACAAGCTGTGGTAAAATTATAGTTTCAGCCAGCCACACAACTACCAGATTTTGATCCATTTTTTTGGTATTTTAGACAATTGTAAGACATGTTTGTGGCATGTTTCTCATAAACTATTTTTGTTCTGTTCTTCATGATAACCTAACCTATCCTTCAAGAGTAAAATAAAAATACCTGTAGTTTGTTTGCAGATGATACTGTGTTGTTGAGTGAAGACGAAGGGGAGCTGCAAGGCTTGGTGGATGAGTTTGGGAGAGTGTGTAAGAAACGGAATCTAAAGGTGAATGTAGGGAAGAGTAAAGTGATGGTCTTTGAGAGAGGTGAAGTCAGTGAATGTACAGCGAGGTTGGATGGTGAGGAATTGGAAAATGTGAGTACGTTTAAGTACTTGGGTAGTGTGATGAGTAAGGATGGAGGTTTGGAGGGTGAAGTGCTTGAAAGGGTACAGCAGGGAAGAAAGGTTGCTGGTTCTTTGAAAGCAGTGATAAGAAACAGGGAAGTGAGCATGGAAGTGAAAAAGTTACTACATGACAGTATTGTGATACCAACTCTAACGTACGGAAGTGAAGCTTGGACGTTGTTGGAAGGACACAAGTCAAGAGTGAGAGCAGCGGAAATGAGTTATTTAAGAGGAGCCTGTGGAGTCACATGGAGAGACAGTCTAACGAATGAGGATATAAAGGAGCGTTGTGGTGTTGATGTGGATGTGATAGGAAGCGTTATGAGGAACACACTGAGGTGGTTTGGCCATGTGGAGAGGATGGAGGGTGAAAGACTGACGAAGAGAGTGTATGTGAGTAAGGGGGAGGCCGAGGATGAGATGGAGGGATGGGGTGGAGAGGTATATGAGAGAGGGGTGTGTGAGTTGGGAGCGGGGCAGTGAAATGGCGGGGGACAGGGTGACGTGGAGGCGATTTGTTTGTGGCCACCCCGAACGCGATTGAGGCGTCTGGCAATAGATAGATAGACACACACACACACACACACACACACACACACACACACACACACACACACACACACACACACATACACACATTCAGGGGATGTGATTTAATACACCTGTCTGGGCCTCATTAGTGATGTGGCAGGTAAGAAGAAGGATAGCTCTCTCTCTCTCTCTCTCTCTCTCTCTCTCTGGACTAAGAACCAACGTAGACTAAAAGAAAAAAAGTGTAAAGGATAAAAGAGAGAGAGAGAGAGAGAGAGAGAGAGAGAGAGAGAGAGAGAGAGAGAGATGGTTTGCTGTGAGGTGTGAGAGGCTGTGGGAGAGGTCAGTAGGGCCGTTCCTGAATTATACGCAGATCAGAAACCAAGGACCGTTCTGAGAATAACAAGGGGACCGTTCCTGAAAAGTAAGAAAATATGGAAGAAGGGAAGGAAGGAATTAGGGAAAGGTAAGAAGTAACATCAAGGCGCCCCGTGGCTGTGTGGCACTAAGGCTGGCGTGTAAATGGTGTACGGGATAAAAGGTGAAGGTGAGACAGGGAAATATCAAGAAGAGAGGCGGGACAGAAGAGCAGAAGAGGACAGCAAGGAGAGAAAGATGGAAGACAGACCGACTCTTTGTAGTGACCTCTTACCACAGGCAGGACTACTATATTGGGCAAGCATTCTTTCCCTCCCTCCATGGGGCAGTGGGAAAGGAGCGAGACAAACGGCAGAATAGAAGCCTTGTAAGGGACAAAAAAAAAAAAAAAAACATCGTGCAGGAGCTATGATTTGTACAGAGATGATACTGGGGGGGGAAGGAGTGATGGGAAGTGAACAGACGCGAGACAAGAGAGAGAGAGAGAGAGAATATAGAAGTCTGAACGTGTGAAATTATAACAAAGAAGTGCAATGGGGAGCAAGAAGAAGTATTTATAGGAGATGGATGGAGTGAGAGAGGGAAAATAGGGAGTGAGGGATTGCGAGATGTAAATCTGGGGAGTGAAGGACCGAGGAGGCTTGAGTGTGTCATTGTTGGAACAGATATAATATTTCACACCAGCTAATGCCAGATGATTTCCTTCAGCTGAGAGTGAATTACAGGAGCCTGAGAGAGTTATCTGAGGCTTTAGCAGGAATCTGAGAAGTTGGTGAATGAAGATTATGTATTTGAATGGTACAGGTTTAACAAAAAATGGTTTTTAAATAACGCGCCAGTATCAGGATTTAGAATGGCAGGGGAGGTTTGATATTTCGTCCTTATAGATTTTCGTAAATTTACAATACAGCCTTTATTTATGCATTTCTTCTTTAACTATAGATATCAACATTTATATTAGACTGGAGTGGGTACGAGATTCGTTTGATAATTTATCCTAGGTTATTTTCATAAACTTACAATGTAGTGTGTTCTTCTCTATATCTTTTTACATTGTTAATTTTTTGGAGGAATTCCGTACACTCAATTGACTATTTTGACGAGACCTTTAAATGAGATTTTTAGTAGACTTGTTGCTCTAAGCAACGTAAACAACCTTCCACAATGGCTGTCGTCTGCAGCATTGTTGTGACATTTTAAACTCTGTGTGCTGGGAAAGGTGCGTATTATCTTGATTGACTTTATCACAGAATTGCAGTACTTGGGTATTTCAGGAAATGCCCTCGCATGGCTTCACCAATTCCTAATTGGGAGGAAAATGTTTGTTTCAGTGGATGGTAGGCAGAGTTGCTATGGAACTGTGTTAGTGGAGTACCCCAGGGGTCAGTGTTGGGCCCTGTATTGTTTTTTTTTATATACATCAGTCACTTAACTTCATCTTTGAATTGCCAGTACAAGAGATTTGTTAATGATTAAAAATATATGTAAAAGTTAACAGGAACAATCTTGTGTGTCTTCTCTGTGGACTTACCAATTGTCCACATGATATACACATGGTGAACAGTATTGGCGAGTCTTGGGGCCTACATCTTCACCCAGACAAGTGTGGTACACTTAGGTTTGGCAGGAACTGCATTGTGCTTCAGCCTTTTGGCCAATATTTTATAGGTAATCATCCTGTCCCATTAACAGCTGTGAGTAAAGACCTGGGCGTTCTGGTGGATAGAAATTTGAGGTTCCACCACCATATTCACACTGTAGCCGGTAAAGCTGGGGTGTGGCTACAAATTTTTTAAAATCCACCATCTGCCGTTCCTCCGAATTCATGATATGACCATGCACATCTCATGTTAGACCCTTAATGAAATTTTGTTCTGACAAAGGGGAGCTGCAAGGCTTGGTGGATGAGTTTGGGAGAGTGTGTAAGAAACGGAATCTAAAGGTGAATGTAGGGAAGAGTAAAGTTATGGTCCTCGAGAGAAGTGAAGTCAGTGAATGTACAGTGAGGCTGGATGAGGAGGAATTGGAAAATGTGAGTGCGTTTAAGTACTTGGAGAGTGTGATGAGTAAGGATGGAGGTTTGGAGGGTGAAGTGCTTGAAAGGGTACAGCAGGGAAGAAAGGTTGCTGGTTCTTTGAAAGCAGTGATAAGAAACAGGGAAGTGAGCATGGAAGTGAAAAAGTTACTACATGACAGTATTGTGATACCAACTCTAACGTATGGAAGTGAAGCTTGGACGTTGTTGGAAGGACACAAGTCAAGAGTGAGAGCAGTGGAAATGAGTTATTTAAGAGGAGCCTGTGGAGTCACGTGGAGAGACAGGCTGACGAATGAGGATATAAAGGAGCGTTGTGATGTGAATGTGGATGTGATAGGAAGCGTTAGGAGGAATACACTGAGGTGGTTTGGCCATGTGGAGAGGATGGAGGGTGAAAGACTGACGAAGAGAGTGTATGTGAGTGAGGTGGAGGGGGGGAGAGGGAGAGGGAGGCCGAGGATGAGATGGAGAGATGGAGTGGAGAGGTAAATGAGAGAGGGGGGTGTGAGTTGGGAGAAAGGGCAGTGAAATGGCGGGGGACAGGGCGGCGTGGAGGTGATTTGTTTGTGGCCACCTCGTACGGGATTAGGGCGTCTGGCTGTAGATAGATAGATAGATAGAACACTTCTTCATTCGCTGTTTACATTTTGTAAAATATAGAAATAGTTTGTATCAGTATTAGTGTTGTGATGAGGAAGGGTAGATTGAGGTGGTTTGGGCATGTTGAGGGGATGGAGGATGACATCTGGGTGTTGAAAGTGTGAATGTCGGGGGTTGGGTTGCAAGAGGCAGACCAAAGAAGACCTGGGATGAGGTCATAGAGTGTGACCTCAGGGATAAGGAACTGAGTAGGGAGGCTGCCAGAGATCGAGCAGTGTGGAGAGCCACCATTAGGTGACCAAGACCAACACATGGCAGCATGTTGAAGTGTTTATAAACGATATGATACGAATAATACTAAGATGAACAGAGGGAGAAACATTTTGTAGAAAGTTCCATACACCAGATTACAGATGTCCTTCATTCATAAAATATCTGTAACAGTTAGAGATACTAGTATTATAAGATGAATGATAGATAGTCAGAATATTGTAGAGGTGGGCGATAGATTAGTATTTTATAGGAGTGGATGATAGATAGACAGCAGGATATATAGAGGCAGATAATAGATAGATAGATAGCACAGTAATACAGAATGTAATCTTTCAGACAGAACTGGCATTTACTGAGCCTGGCCTGCCCATCCATCAACGTGTGGATGGAGCCGAGAGACTGGCCGACAGTGGCTGACATGCGGTTCCTTCACACCTCAGAGACACAGTTCTTGGGGGTCATGGCTTCCTGGATGTATCAGGCAACCACACAGTGGCTGACATGCGGTTCCTTCACACCTCAGAGACACAATGCTTGGGGGTCATGGCGTCCTGGATGTATCAGGCACCCGCATCAGCTCATATCTCTGATTGGGGTCAAGGTAATCTGGTTGTTTTTAATGCATCAAAAACTCAGTTCTTACATCTATCAGCCCAACACAATCTTCCACTGGAGTACCCATTAATTTTTAACAATATCAAGCTTAATCCTGCATCATCTTTTAACATACTTGGAGTTTCAGTCTCTCAGGATTTATCTTGGAAAGACCATTACCTCTTGTAAAATCTGCTTGCAAGAGATGAGGTGTGCAAAGCTGACTCATGCCTTCTTTACCCCTGCACAGTTGTTGACTTTATACATGGATTTTATTCGCCCGGGTAGAGTACAACTCTCATGTGTGGGGAGGCTCCCCACATACAGCTCTTCTCAACAAGGTGAAGCCCAAGGCTTTTCGTCTCATTAAGTCTCCTCCTCTTAATGGTTCCCTTCAACCTTTGTCTCTTTGCCGCACTGTTTCGTCTTTATCTCTTTTCTGTCGCTGTGTCAAAGATGACTGCTCCTTTGAACTGTCTGCTTGCATCCCTCCACCACTACAGTGGGTGCGAAGCACTCATCTAGCAGCAAACTCTCATCTCTTTTCAGTCCCGCTCACTAAGGCAAGAGTTAGCCATTACTCCCAGTCCTTCATGTATGCAATGGGTCAACTCTGGAAGTGTCTTTTTCTGTCTGTACTTCCTATTGTCAGTGATCTCCAGTCTTTCAAGCACAGTGTGTCCAGGCATCTCAAAATGTACTGTATGCATCTAGAATTTGGCTGTCTGTTGTCTTGTGTTTGTTTTTACTTGGAGGGAGCAGTTTGTGGGCTCCTGGCCTTTGGTTCCTTCTTCCCTGCATTAAAAAAAAAAAAAAAAAAAAAGCTGCCTCCTGTGCATCAGGAAGCCTACATTAACCCTTCTTTGGAGCTGTGGTCAGTTTGTCTTCTGTATTTTTAACCCTCTCATGCTTAGGACAAGTCTAGGATTCTGTTCACCTGATGTCTGATGATTTTATTCTGTTGAGTATAGGAGATTGGTCAGTATTCTGAATTGTTAAGGAAGCTCCCTAACACCTCTTCCTAAGTGATTCATTTTGCCTATTTACACCATACTGTCCTCTTCTGTGTTACAGAAATTTTTTCAGTATTACCATACTCTGCATAGCCTAAAGCTCCCTATCGCCTCTTCCTAAGTGATTTGTTTTGCCTGTTACACCTTACTGTCCTCTTCTGTGTTACAGAAATTCTTTCAGTATTATCATATTCTTCATAACCTAAAGCTCCCTAACACCCCTTCCTAAGCAGTTCATTTTGTTTATTACACCTTACTCTCCTCTTCTGTGTTGTATAAATTCTTCCAGTAGCTATCACCATACTCTGCATCAGGCTACCTAACACCTCTTCCTAAGTAATTTATTTTGTTTATTACACCTTACTGTCCTCTTCTGTGTTACAAAAATCCCTTCATTACCATCATACTCTATAAATAACTTACAAAAGGACATCAACCAGCCGTATCCTAAAATAAATCACTGAGGCAGAGGTGTTGGGGAGCTTCCATAGCTAACCAACAAGAATACAAACCTGAGGTGTGAGGAATTAGTTGGAGAAGAACAGGGAGGCTTTAGGAAGGGAAGAGGTTGTGTAGATCAGATATTCATTCTTAGATCTTTAGTGGAAAAGTTTCTAGAGAAGGGAAAGAAGTTGTATGCGACTTTCATGGATTTGGAGAAAGCATATGACAGGGTGGATAGACAAGGATTGTGGAAAGTGTTAAGAATATATGGAGTAGATGGGAAGTTGTTGAATGCTGTGAAGAGTATGCATGATGGTGCGAAGGCTGCAGTGCGTGTGGATGGTGAACTAAGTGAATTTTTCTCTTTGAAAGTTGGGTTGAAACAGGGATGTGTCATGTCTCCATGGTTGTTCAATCTGTACATGGATAGGGTAATAAAAGAGGTACAAGGTAGGGTAGTGGATGTTGGAGTGGCCCTGGTGAGAGAGGGTAGTGTTTGGAAATTCCCTGTACTGTTGTTTGCAGATGATACTGTGTTGTTGAGTGAAGACGAAGGGGAGCTGCAAGGCTTGGTGGATGAGTTTGGGAGAGTGTGTAAGAAACGGAATCTGAAGGTGAATATAGGGAAGAGTAAAGTGATGGTCTTTGAGAGAGGTGAAGTTAGTGAATGTACAGCAAGGTTGGATGGTGAGGAATTGGAAAATGTGAGTATGTTTAAGTACTTGGGTAGTGTGATGAGTAAGGATGGAGGTTTGGAGGGTGAAGTGCTTGAAAGGGTACAGCAGGGAAGAAAGGTTGCTGGTTCCTTGAAAGCAGTGATAAGAAGCAGGGAAGTGAGCATGGAAGTGAAAAAGTTACTACATGACAGTATTGTGATACCAACTCTAACGTATGGAAGTGAAGCTTGGACGTTGTTGGAAGAACACAAGTCAAGAGTGAGAGCAGTGGAAATGAGTTATTTAAGAGGAGCCTGTGGAGTCACATGGAGAGACAGGCTGACAAATGAGGATATAAAGGAGCGTTGTGGTGTTTATGTGGATGTGATAGGAAGTGTTAGGAGGAATACACTGAGGTGGTTTGGCCATGTGGAGAGGATGGAGGGTGAAAGACTGACAAAGAGAGTGTATGTGAGTGAGGTGGAGGGGGGAAGAGGGAGGGGGAGGCCGAGGATGAGATGGAGGGATGGGGTGGAGAGGTATATGAATGAGGGTGGTGTGAGTGGGGAGCAGGGCAGTGAAATGGCGGGGGACAGGGTGACGTGGAGGTGATTTGTTTGTGGCCACCCCGAACGGGATTGAGGCGTCTGGCAATAGATAGATAGATAGATAGAAAAGATGAAACTAAGTATGAAATACAATACTGCAATGATACAGTACAATAATGCAGTACATAGTGTACTGCTCTACATACACCAGGTGTTGGCATGATTAGAGGGTAGAGTTGTACACCATGCAGTACTGTACTGTACTGCCACTTAATCCCATTTGGTCAAGTGGTGAATGGCTCCCCCAAAGATCACTCCAGGCCATAAGCTTTGCAATATGCTACAGAGTTAGTCACAGCGCTAGGGTTTCATGACTGCGTGGTCAGAAGAGCAGTGCGCACCGACGCCTCTTTACTACACAACATCCACAGGCAAGAATGAGAGCGCGACGGTGCCGAGCGAGCCGCTTCCACAATGGATTCTGATTGGCTGGGGCATAGTGGGTATTTTCATTGATTTGCAAGCTTTGGGGTTTTCCCATGTGCTGGTGGGTTACTGTTTATGAGCCAGCCGATGCACCTCAACGCCGGATGCTGCATAGAACTGCCGGATATGTCCCATTTCAGCATCGGATGTTGCATAATTTTGCCTGATATTCCTATCTAGCGGCACTGGATATTGTGTGAGGCGGAATATTTCAACGACGGATAATTGAGAGTTTACTGTACCTGGTAGCTGCATTTTTATCTGGTGGCTGGAACACCCCAGTCAGAGTGATGGCTTTGCACAGGTATCTTATAGTGTCACCAGAAGTGGTGCTGGAATGGTGGTCAGACCTTACTCTTAACGTACCTGACCAGAGTAGTCTAGCCTCTGGGCCTAAGCCCCTTGAAGAGGGTAAAATGGGATTGACAGGTACTGTTTATCATATTGCTGCTCAGTCATTTCAAAACTCATTTCTGTCTGGACTGGTTTGATAAAATTGTTGAAAAATGTACAGTATTGACAAATTAACTTCAGAGCAGTGTAGCAGTTAATGTATAACACGCATGAACTTTGCAAACTGTTTGACATACCCTGTACAGTACTTAATTGCATTAAAGCCAGTATGGCCTAAAAATCAATTGCTCAAACTATTTTTTTTCATCAGTAAAAGGCAGATTTTTTTTTTTTTTTTCTAAAGCTGCATTGTACATGGTAATGGTAATTGAAGCCTATACAAAACACAAGTGTTGTTATGGCCAGTGTCTAATGGTAATATGTTTACTTTACAGGCTACAGATGCTGCTGCCTCACAGTTTTCCTGGGGAATGACAGCAGGATGCCAGTGTGCAGTTTTGTAGATTAAGCAGCACTGACAGCCACCACTGGGTGACCAAGGCAAACACATGCAAGCATGTGGGAGCCATACAAGCAAATGAGGTAACTCTTATTTATTTTTATTTTTTTCTAACAACCAGCCCTGCTTGGTCTTCACATATGCATGGTGTGTGTGGTGACAGGCAATATCAGCACACCCTTGTTGGATGTACAATTATTTTGTGGAAGTGCAGGTTTTTTTATATTAGATTTTTCAGATTAGAGAGTGCTGTGGTGTTGATGTGGATGTGCCAGAAAGTATTAGGAGAAATACTTTGAGATGCTTTGGCCATGTGGAAAGGATGGAGAATGAGAGGCTGACTAGGAGAGTGTGTGTGTGTGTGTGTGTGTGTGTGTGTCGATGAGGTGGAGGGGGGGGGGAGGCAGAGACCAAAAATGAGCTGGAGGGAATGGACTGAGGGGTATGAGAGAGAGTGGTGCGAGTTGGAGAAAGGGCAGCCTCATGGCAGAGAACATGATGACATAGAAGGGATTCATTTGTGTCTGCCCCATATGGCATTAGGCACCTAGTGATAAATAGGTAGGTAGTTACTAATACAGAAAACCTGTGTTCATAAAAGTGAACTTGTGTGGTCAGAATTACTATTGAGTTTGATGATAGGTGACTGGAACCATTTAGCTGCAGCTTTGAAAAAAAAATTTGCCATGACTCTTTTGCACAGAAAAGGATTGCATATTTTAAAGAATATTTCACCAATTGATTTAGGATATTGTACTGGCTCATAGAGAATGTAGCGAAGCACAGTATGGTGTAAATCAATTTTAAGGTAGGTGTGTGCCATACTTTGACAGCTACAGTCTATCTATCTATCTATCTATCTAACTAACTATAGCCTGACACCCTAATCCCACAAAGGGTGGCCACAGACAAAACACCTCCAAGTCACTCTGTCACCCACCATTTGACTGCCCTCCCACAACTCACTCCCCCCTCCCTCATATACCTCTCCACTCCATCCCTCCACCTCATCCTCGGTCTTCCCCTCCCTCTCCCTCCCTCCACTTCACCCACATACACCCTCTTAGTCAGTCAGTCAGCTATGGTATCATGAAGTTATGCATTCAGTGTAGTAGTAGTTGTAACCCCAGGCGTAGCTGAAGCAAATTAGAGGTGTATTAGATGCCTTTCTCATGCAGTCTGCCATCCATCTTTCAGGGGACAGGGAAGTACTTGAGGGATGTTTGTATAACCAGGTATTTAAGCCAATTGGTTATATTGGCCATGTGGAGAGGATGGAGAGAGAGAGACTGACAAGGAGAGTGTATGTGAGTGAGGTGGAGTGGGGGAGAGGGATAGGGAGGCCGAGGATGAGATGGAGGGATGGAGTGGAGAGGTATGTGAGAGAGGGGGTGTGAGCTGGGAGCAGGGCAGTGAAATGGTGGGGGACAGGGCAACATGGAGGCGACTTGTTTGTGGTCACCCCTTACAGGATTAAGGCATCTGGCAATAGATAGATAGATATTACAATCTGGTATGAAATGTAAGTGAGCATGCTGGAATATGGGTGTGCAGATTTCCAAGTCAATATCTGGCCTAACTGTAGACATTCTTCATCATCATTATCATCTTCCTGCTTCTTTTCCCACTTCAGATGGGGTGAGGTAGGTCCAGAAAGCAAGGAAAAGGGGGAAAAATGATAGTGAGAGAACTGATCACCATTAATGGGTCACACACTCATTCCCTTACCATTCAAGCCCCTGGAATCTTGGCTCCACCTCCTAGGCACAAGCTGTACTTATGGTTTCATTATTCCCCATCAGGCAGAACCAATCCAGTGACTGATATTTATCGTTTTTCAGGCTGAGTGACATGGTGGCGCTCCTCCTGGGAACATTTTGATGCCCTGAATGTTACAGTTTACAAATTAAGGGACACCAGCAACCCATACACTGCATCAGATGAGGTGGGTTCACTTATTTAGAACTCTGTCTGTCTATTGCCAGATGCTTTAATCCTGTAAGGGATGGCAACAGACAAATTTCCTGGATGTCTCTCTGACCTCGGCCATTTAACTACCTTTCCTCCAGGTCACAGCCTTCTCCCTCATATATCTCTCCATTCCATCCCTGCAACTCATTCTTGATCTCCCCAGCCTCCTTTTTCCCTCCACCTCACTCATACACACTTCTTGTCAGTTTCATATTCTCCATCCTCTGTACATGGCCACATTTGGAATTACTGTAGTTTAATTTGGTGCTGCCTTCATGTAGTGGCACTGATATAGCCAGGCTGCTGCACTGCCCAGGTATATAAATGTCACCCAGTTCCCTCCTTATCCACAAGAGGAGGATAATGGACTGCAGAAGGGCAGCATCAGCCTGCAGTCCACTGGGTTCACATTCAGTTGAATCTGAAGTCACAGTATTAACAATCATAATTCCCATGTATGTTTGTTTCATGTTCTTTTATTTTCGTGGCTGATGCTTAGCTACTACTACTGCTGCTACTGCTACTACATCTACTGCTGCTGCTGCTGCTGCATCTACTACTACTACTACTGATAATACTACTTCTTTGTCTTCTTTTCATTTCTTTTCTTTCTTCCTTTTTTTTTTTTTACAGGACACAGTAGGAAGTGGAAACTTTTTAGAAAGCCTGACTCCATCACAGATTGACGTTAGACAGGAGTTTATTTAAGACAGAGTTTTCTATATACTCCGATTGGTCGAGTGCCAGTTCATCAGACTTACAATAGGTGCAAAATTGCCATCACGGCATCTTCGATGCTGTGCTGTGACAAGAAACTATCACTAGAATACTGTATGGTGCTGATCATGAGAAATTGCCATGGTAAAGACGTCGAGCCATAGCATTGCCTTAGTCTGCAACTGAACTATGAGAAACACAGTAGCTGCAAAAAATCCCTGCCTATTTAAAATGATTGAATTATAATGGGGAGGGGAAGGCCAAGGATGAGATGGAGGGATGGAGTGGAGAGGTATATGAGAGAGGGGGTGTGAGCTGGGAGCAGGGCAATGAAATGGCGGGGGACAGGGTAACATGGAGGCGATTTGCTTGTGGCCACCCCTTACTGGATTAAGGTGTCTGGCAATAGATAGTTAGATAGAATTATAATGTCTGTTCATCTTCTTGCCACAGGGAAGCATTCTGAAGGCTGTAGGTTAACTACATTTCGTTTATAAATGTCCCGTTAACTGAATAAAATCATTAGTTTAGCTGTAGTAAGTGATTAAAATGTTTACTGGGGAGTGTGGTGCTGGTGAGAGAGACCCTCATGTGCTGGTATCAGTATGACCTGGCAGTGGAGATACTTTTTTTTAATGCTAGGAAGAAGGAACCAAAGGCTAGAAGCCCACAAACCGTTCCTTCCAAGAAAAAAACAAAAACAATGCAAAAGAGAGCCAAATTCAAGATCATACAAGTGCCCCTTCAATCCCCTCCCAGTCCACCAAAAGGAGGATGGTGGATTGCAGAAGGGCAACGTTGGCCTGCAGTCCACTGGACTAATGTTCATATGAGCCAGAGGTTGCAACTACTGTATTGCCACCATTACCATTAGTACCGCTACTGCTGCTACTTAAATTTTGGATCTCAGGTGGTCAGGTGTAGGAGGCCCCATATGCAGGGATGGCTTTGGATAGTGTGTGGAAGAGGAAGGGTTTTGCTGTTTGTTACTTGAGAAGAGCTTTGTTACCATCTGTTATCTGAGGAAGATTTTTGTCAATTGAGGGACATGTCACTTGCTGGAGATGGGGCTGGAGAAAGGAGTGGTTGGAGGAAGTTCAGGGAGCTGTTGCCTCTACAGATATTGGGAGGGCTTTCCCTCCTTGATAAGGAATCTTTGTATGCAGCATGTGTTAGGAGTGTAATGCTGTATGGTAATGAGACCTGGGCAGTAAAGGAAGTGGATATTTGTAGTCTCAGACATACAGAAACGACAGTGATTAGATGGATGTGTAGTGCGTCCTTGAATGCGAGGCCTGGGGAGGGGGGGCTAGGTTTATGACTGAAGAGTTGAGAGGAAGGATGCGACTGGAGTGCATTGGTGTTGGGATGAGGAGGGGCAGATTGAGGCAATTTGAGCGTGTGGGGAGGATAGAGGGTGATAGTTCTGTGTGGAAAGTGAAAAGTGTGAATGCCAGGGGTAGGGTTTTGAGAGCCAGATCGAAAGATACCTTGGATGAGGTCATAGGTTGTGACCCCCAGAGATAAGGGAGACTGCCAGAGATCGAGCAGCATGGAGAGCGTTTTAAACGATAGGATAGAGTTTCTAGCAATGGAAAGAGTTGATTTAGTTTACATCCTATTTATCTTGGTTTGCCCAGACATGACGAGGTGACTGAGAATTGTTGAACTGGGCAGTAGCTGTGTTATGCCTTCACCTCACTATAGAGAAGCAAAAACTGAGCTGAGAGGAGCATTAAAGATAGGCAGACAGGTGAAGAGGTTGAAGAGCACTGTATGGCTGGTGTGGGTGAAGTAGAAGGCATTGGGAGCAATATTTTGAGATGGTTTGGTCATGTAGAGGGGATGGAGAGTGACTGAATGGAAGAGTGTATTTGAGTGAGGTGGCACAAAGGATGGGGAGGGGGAGACTGAGGATGAGATGAAGAGATAGGATGGAGAGGTATATGATATTGTGAGTTGGAGAGAAAGTAGCCAGATGACAGGGGACAAGGTGACATGTAGGCTTCATTTATAATTCCGATACCCTTTATGAGATTAAGGTGTCAGATAGATTGAGGTGTCTGGCAATTGATAGATAGATAGATAGATTATTCCCTTTACCATCCCCCACTCCATCAACCACTGTCATACTACATGCACAGGCAGTTGTCATCGCAAGTCAGGGGTATGTTTTAATATCAACTTTTTATCTTACGTTTGGCACTCATTGTTATAAGTAGCAGAGGAATGTGTGTGGGTGTGTGGGTGTGGATTAGGGTGGGGGTGAGTGGGGTGTTGGGGGATGGTATAAAGTTATGGTTTTCTTGCTGGTTGTGGTGTGAAGTGATCCAGGTAGGGACAGATGGCTCAGCCGTCACGCAGTAGTGTTGAGTGTAAATCATTGTTATATTTTCCTGTCTCCCCACTGTATTTCATCACCTTTGTCTTGCACTAGTGACCGCAAAGAAGACATATATAATCTCATCTTCCTTGTTGATATTCTCCTCCGTTCGTGCAACTTTGGCAACTTTATTATGAGTAATGATATGGCTTTTGTTCTGCTTTGTCACAATTCCATGTGACTAATGTGGCAGTGGCTATGGCAGCAGTTAGCCTGTCACTGACCCTGTAACAGATATCTGCCAGTGCCAGAGGTGTAATGTTGGTGGTGCACCTGCCACAGGTTGAATAATTTTGGGGCGACTCTTCCCGTACATTATCATCATCATCGTCGCCAGCACTGACGTTATCTGGCATGTAATTGGCCTCCTCATCCATACTCTCAGAAGTAGGATCACTTTCAGTTTTCCTGTGTTCTTGTTGCCCTCCCTCTCTTTTGGTCAGCTTCTCATTGCTCCTCTCTGCTTTTTCCATCATGTTGGTTTCTTTCTTGTCCAGACTGGAGATTGGTGGCAGCTGGAGTCACCAGACTTTGTCCTTTGTGCTAGTATGAATCCAAGTTCCGTCACAGGAAGCTTTCAGTGTGGGGGACAGTGACGTGTGATGTGAGCACTAGTAGCCTACAGTGCAAGACAGAATGGCACAGGGACACTTTGTGATGCCAAGCAGCCTCTCAGATAGCATCATGGTCTTTTTCTCCTCTCGATTTACCTCAGAGTCTGAAGATTTTCAATGTGATAGTTGGGTTTTTAAGCAGTCATGGTAGGTGGGGCACTCACCATCCACTCACTCGATGTAGTGCTGCTCTCGGGTGTCTGCCCTTTCCTCTCCTCCATCTTTCTTTCCTTCCATCCTCTTCTGTCTTCTTTCCTTCATTCTTTCCTCATCCTTCTCCCTACGGGTGACTTTACACTCCCTCTTCCATCTTTCTTTCCTTCATTCTTTCCTATTCCTTCTTCCTGTGGATGACTGTACACTGAGTGACAAGCCAAATGGTTTCCTGTACACCAAGAAACCATTTACTATGCTGGGTGGTAACCATATAACCAAATTTTGGCGCCTGGTGGTTTAGTGGGTAATTATTGCGCTCCAGTCGGATTGAGCCGGTGAAAGTTTATATCCAAGGGATGGTTTGGGGTTGATTGCCCATGTAATGCCACTCAAGGATGAGTGAGGCTGGTCACCCTCATCCTAAATGTCAGGACCAACTGCCTAGCCCCGGCCTCCGACGCTTCTCATGGGGCAACGTAGGATTGGATGATAGATGGATGGATAGTATAATTTTTTTGAGCAACACACGCTAGCAGTGACCTTTGATGTTGTGCTGACTGGCAAGTTGCCACACAAACAGCCTACTGTATATAACATTCAAACTCCACTACCGTCCCATCCAGATTTCAAGGAGCGTGTATCCTGGTGTGAAGTAGGAGGTGGTGGTGCCAACACTGCTTCCTGAATTGAATAAACTATCCACAGTGACCCTGGCAGCAGACACCCCTGACCACCACTACTGGCCTGTCACCATCACCCGAGGCCACGCCAGCGGGGACGTCCTGGCTTGGCTGCTGAGATCTGGGACAGGTGTAGCGGTTAAACTTTGAGATGGCCGCCACCCGTATACCAGAACCACCACCCCTCACACAGCTGCTGCCGCCCTTTATTTACAACTGATCCAGGTGCTCGTTGGACCATTAAGGTATGTTGGTTCATTCACTGTGACAGACACATGTGGTCTCCCCACAGAGGTTGTCCCTTGCATGTTCAGTCTGTACAGTTCGTCATGCATTTCCTATCCTTGTGAACATCTCGTATGCACCTGAATGCAAACTTTATTAATAATCTTGGTGTTCTTTCATTGTACTTATCATGGTGTTCATTCATTTTAATAATCATGTTCATTCCTGTTAATAATTCTGGTGTTCATTCCTGTTAATAATTCTGGTGTTCATTCCTGTTAATAATTCTGGTGTTCATTCATTTTTTTTCCCCTTTGTCAGAATCCTTTACATACTTGTATGCATCACGTTACACTCTCTTTGACACTTCAGTTTACATACTTAATGGGTGAATAATTGGGATGAATTGATGTAGTTATTTATTTATTTGTCATACACTATATCTTTCCCAACACTTCCAGAGCTGTGTACTTAGTGAGGTCAGTGGCTGCTCTGCTCAGCTGGTGCATGTTGGTGGAACATCACCCTCATCGTCGGCAGCATCAACCAATACGTCATCCTGGTCATTAACCAAACCATCTTCAGCATCATCCAGGTCACTGGGGTCATCTGAAGGCTGCAGCAATGAGGGGAGAGGATAATGAAAATGGGTTTGCTGCAGCACTTATGACAATTGTATACAAGTACCTGTCTGTTGGAATGCCCCAGGCCGTACCCAACTGACTGGCAGCACTACAGGTGATGTTCATTATATTTTGTCAGTGTAATGCACAAATCCTGCACCAACACCACACAAAAAATGTAGTAGTGTCCTAAAGCACCATACAACACATGTAGTATTATATTTTGTCAGTGTAATGCACAAATCCTGCACCAGCACCACACAGCACATGTAGTGTAATGCACAAATCCTGCACCAGCACCACACAACACATGTAGTAGTGTCCTAAAGCACATCTGAAATATGAACCCAGTGAACTGTGGGCTGAAGCTGCCCTCGTCCTCCAGTTCACCATCCACTTTTCTGATGATGGGGAGGCAGCTGAGGAATGTTGTCAAATCTGGCAGTGGAGCTGACCAGTACACCACAGGAAGGCATCTTTCTTTATATACTTTACTAATCTTAAATGGTGTATAAAATCCCTCTATTTACTTTACTAAGCTTAAATCATCATCATCATCCGCACCTCCTTTCCCACCCCAGGGCAGGGTGAGGAGTAGCAGTGTCCAGACAGCACAAACTTGCCCAATCCAAATAAGCCACACTTCCATTCACTCATCATTCAAGCCCCTGGAATCCGGGCTCTACCGGATACGTGAAAAACATTCACCACATTCTGCAGCTTCACACAAACTTATCCGACTGAGTCAATCCAGACGCTGCCATGCTCACAAGGGGTGCCAAAATCCCTGATCATGCACTTCTCACAACATTCATCCAGCCAGCTCAGCTGGATCTCTTGTCAGTCCCCTAGCCTCACCAACTTCCAAACCTCTCTTCCTCACACACTCATCCACCATATCTCTCCACCTTCTCCTTGGCCTACCTCGCCTCCTCTCTCCTTCAAATTCGCTCAGGTATACCCTTTTCACCACTCTATTGTTATCCATTCTTTCCACATGACCATACAATTTCAGGACACTCTCTTCGATTCTGGTGTCCACAGACTTCCTCACTCCATGCCTTTCACGAATCACATTATTTCGTATCCTATCCGCCCTCTGTACTCCACATACATTCCTCAGCAGTCCCAGCTCCACTGCTCTTACTCTTGACTTTTCATTTTCATGCCACACCATAGTCTCACACCCATATGTTAAAGTTGGCACTAACACTCCCTCATGTAAGCCTCGTGCAGCTACAATACTCAAGCTTCTGTTTCTTATCAAAGCCTTCATTCCACCAACTACTTTTCTTCCTTGTGTCACTCTACTTTCAACTTCTTTTGCACATTTTCCTCTTTTTTAGATCACTATACCCAGGTATTTGAACTCTCTCACCAATTCCAGTCTCTATCCATTCACTGTAACATCACACTGGGAGCCACCTTCTCTCTCAATAATCATCACTTTACTCTTCTCTACATTTATTCTCAAGGCACGACGCTTACGGACATCAACAAAACTCTGCACTAGCCTACCAAGTTCCTGTCCGGTACTTGCAAGCAGTACTGCATCATCAGCATACAACAAATTGGAGATATTCCATCCATCACCATTCATTACCAACGCCATCCCTCTCTCCATTACTCGTGTTTTTACCTCTCTCATCAACCCATCCATATATATATTGAACAACCATGGGGACATCACACAACCTTGTCGCACGCCCACACCGATCGTGAACCATTCACTCAGATGCCCATTAACCCTTACACATGCTTCACTACCATCATATATATATATATATATATATATATATATATATATATATATATATATATATATATATATATATATATATATATATATATATATAATATACACAGGCACACATCACGACGCATACACGTACATATAAACGTGTAGACACCTACACGTATTCGTCAAACACACGCACATACTCACCTATACATGAACGTCCCATACACGCACGCACATACGTCATACTGATAAGACTGTTTACACTTACCTACACATGTACTTCAAATATACACACAAGACGACACACGCACACGTCACACTGATAAGATTGTACACACACACACACACCCACCCCCCCCCCCCCCCACCCACCCACCCACACACACACACACACACACACACACACACACACACACACACACACACACACACACACACACACACTATTCTCTAATGGAACTTGCTGGTGGGAAAATGTGTGTATGTAACTGGTGGTGTGAGAGGTTGCCATGGTAACACACAGGCACCTCGCACTAGTCAACCAAAGACTTCCTTAGCGATATATTTTTGGACAAGGCTGATTAACACCCTTTTGTACGTTTTTTATGCAGATTATGGTAAAGCTTGAAGTATTTATACAGCACAGTAGGAGAGCAAGGTGTAATAAGCAAAATAAATGGCTAAGGAAGAGGTGCTAGGGAGTTGTAGAATGAGTTTATAGCTGTAATTTTTATCAGAGCGTTCCATTAGGCTGTATGTATAGCTTATCAGACTTAACATGGCTGAGATCTTCATTTTGATGCTTATTTCCCAAAGCTGATTACAGGCTGAAGAAGACAATACCACAGCTCTTCATCCCTCGCACAGCAACTTTTTCGTAACTAGCATCATATTGTATCGTCAGGTTCTTGTTACAGCTCAGCATTCAAGATGGAGAGATGGCAATTTTAGGCCAAGTTAAAGTGAAATTCTGTATCCATTCCATATCACCTTTTCGTGACTATACAGGTCTTCCTCTAACACGGGCCGGTTTTCCATCCCTGTGTAGGTCATTTTACTCATTTCACGTAGTCCAGTGCCAGGAAATGACAGTGGTATGGCTCTACATCCTTTACATAGCACTTCTTCCTGACTAGTAGCATGTTTTGGTGTTCATCTGTTGTTACAACTCAGCATTCAAGATGGAGAGATGGTAATTGTAGGTCCATTTAGGGAAAAGAGAGAGTATTGCTTTATATTCTAGTGTTAATGTATCCTTACAGCTCAGCATTTAAGGTGAGGAGATGGCAATATTAGACAAAGTGAAAGTGAATAGAGTATGGTAAACATCTAAGTATAATTTCTGACTTTATTTGCTACGGTCCCTGATGCTTCCTCTACGACGGTTTTCTCTTATGCACCCAGGCTCCTAAGACCCATTCCCAGCTGAATAACATCGTCTGGAATCTAATAGAATAAAAGTACTAGAGTTGCACGATCATTGGAGGGTTAATATTTACAGCATTAACGCTCTCAGACATTTATAAATAGCTCACAGGTGCATAATAGCCTCTTG